>NC_056730.1:754894344-754934344 GCF_019279795.1 Protopterus annectens | reverse complement strand
TACATTAACAGATGTATAGCTGTCCAAATGTCCATGCATGTTCGGCCTATATGTGTGGCCTGTACCTCATTCCCTTGGCATTTGACATGGATAACCTTAGGACTGAGGTCAGTCATTCGTGTCAACATGTACATGTTTCAGACGTATCATCTCCAGCAATATATGTGTTCTACCACATATAACTGTGTAACTTGCAACGTTTGAAGTGTATTAGATATCCCTATATGTACCCACATTATGGTGCACTATGTCCGTGATTCATGGATTAAGAAGTTGTGTGGTGTTATTACTACATTCCCTCTGCTGTTGACTGATTGTGCTGGATGATATGTATGCAAAATGAGTGAGTATGTACATCTGTCATGGTTTAATGGTAAATCACATAGTGTATGATGTGCAGCATCCTGGGTGTGGGCCTTCCACAGGCTGTATATTGTGTTTCAGGGCAGAACACCAGCTGTTGGATACAGAGTGAGTTAGGGACATTTGCACAGTTGTACATGGGTGTGAGTGGGTATGCGCAGAGCTAAGCAATGCTAAGCTCGGGTTGCATTACCTTCTACTCAGCTGGCATCTACTTAGCTCAATTTATGTAGGCAATGCTTTCCCCCACACGAATACATGTACACACACTTACAACTGCTTATCCATGTGTACTACTGCTATGCGCTTACACATGCTTACTAGTGCCTTAGTCAGTATGACACTTCACATGTGCATTTAAGGCAGTACTCCTATGCAAATATAAATGTTGCTTAATAGGTTATACAGCACAACAATGTTAACATATGGATATCACATGGAGAATTGGATGTGCTGCAGTGGGACTCGACCCAGGAATGCATGCGCATTAGGTGGATGCTCTGACCACTACACTATTGCTGTTTTGCTTTGTTTGCATATGTCTACCATAATGACATACCCATGTTCCCTTCCCCGGCCCCTGAGCCCACATACACAGCGTCCATCCATTCCTCGGTTGCTAGCCCTGCCATACTACACCTCCACACATTTCCTTCTCTGCACGTCTTGATACACCTCCAGTATACTGTCCCCACCCAAGCATCTGCAGGCTCTTCATCCGTTTAGTCCACGACCACCTTCCCCTGATCCTTCTCCGATACTGGTGGTGGCATTGATATGACCCACAACTGTTGGTTCATCCCACCAGGGACGGATCTGTTGTTGTGTCAAGAGTAGACCTAGCTGGTCTACAGTGTTTCTCCCACTGGCAGCATCCTGCCAGGGAATTGTGTAGCAGCAGTTTGCTCACACACCTGGCCAGCCTCATCTCCCAGTTCCATGGAACCAATGCCCCAGGTGTGACATACTGTGCATGAAGCACGCTCATACACCCCCATGGTGTGCACCATAATATCATTATTCCCTTCGGTATTATGCAGGACTACTGTTCTCACAGTATGATTGAACAGGCACTGTTCTGTGCTGCACATAGACTGCTCATAATACTGTGGTTGAGCAATGAACACATGTTCTGGTATTAATCTACACACTTATGTACATTTCCTATACTGTTGTATGCCTGTGCTGGATGACGTGTTTGTGATCACAGCAGCTGAATGTGTATCAGCCATGGCTTAGTGGAACTCTTGTCTACTATAGTGTGCAGGGTTGGGGGCTTGCAACCTGGCAGTGCAGATTCTTTTCTTAATGGCCACAACAACAGCTGTTGGCTACAGAGTGACTAAGGCACTGTAGAACATTTGTAGGTGGGGATGTGCTTGTTTGCGCAAAGCACAGCATTACTGACCTCTGGTTGTGGTGTCTTGCACTCAGTTAGCCTCTACATTGCTTCACCAGTGTGGTACTCACATACCGGCGGCCACACAGGCTTACACCCGCTTGCTCCTGCATACACACCTGCAACATTGTGCATTTTGTTCACATCTGTCAACCGGGACACTTGGACTGTATGCTTATCCATTGTCAGTGGTGGCCTGGGCTGTAGAGCTCCACATTGACCCCAGCTATGTATCTGAATTAATACTGGGGTGATCACATTCATAGAGGGTAACAGACATAATATAGCTACGTCCCCCATTAATCATGCTTAGTTTACGTTAAACTGTTAGTATTATCCATGCTTAGGTCAGGTTTACATGTCAGGTTTAAAGGTCAGTTTAAGGTGTGGTTGGATTTGTGTTTCACAGGACAGAATAGGTTACATGCAGGTATTTAGGGTAGGTGTAGGTATTCCATACCTGTGTGGTACAGCAGAGGCGAATAACTAAGGACCAGGTAGGTAGGTAGTTGGGGTGATATTGTAACTGTATAGTAGCCCGTAGGTATAATTGGATGGAGAGCAATAGGGAAGGTATGTTGGATGTTGGGATTTGTATGTGAGGCAGGACAAGAGGTGTCTGTATCACTAGTTGATGTAGTGGTGTGGTATAGAGTGTGAGGTGGGGGGGTTTTCACAAGGTGGTGAGCCTGTGCTGCTCCAGGTGTGCTTGTGGTGTTCCTTCATGTGTTAGTTATATGTGTCCGGTGGGACAACTGTGATACTACATGTGGGTTGGGGTTCCAGACACTGGCAATATAGTGGGGGAAGAGGGTGTCACCTATGTGTACCCATAGACATTAATAGGAATGGAACAGGGACTGATAGGTATGTGGTGTGCATGGGGCACAAAGGGGGGTGTTAGTAGGGGTGTGCAGGATGGCTGCAGGGAAGGCCCACAGCTGGCCATGTTGTCTATGACAACAGCTGTGCATATGCACTGCATTTGGTGTTTGCATTGGACATTCACACCCCTGAGTGGGGGTGAGGACTTCAGTAATACCTTGTGATGCCTATTACATCAGCTTACATGCCTACAGTGGGGTGTTGCGACCATGTGTTCATAGGTGTTGTGTAGTGGGTAATGCAACAACACATATGGTTATACCGTACATTGCCATGTACACTGGACTGTTCTGCGGAGGAACCCATATCAGGAATGGCTACCCATTAGGAGTAAGCATGCCTGTCGACTGTACAGAATCCGTGGCCTGTCCAGAGTTTGCTTCATAATATTGGTGTGTTCCTCTTACAATCTGCACCTGTCTGGCAAATACCTGGGAACTGACACCATTAAATACAGACAAGTAATTAGGTTTAAGACTCCATATCATTCAGACGAGTCATGCTAATGCATAACCTATTATTCTATCAGCTTTCTAAGGTTGTAAGTGAGATATGTGCTTTCTGTCCCTATTTGTCCCCTGAGTGGTTTAGGTTCTGTCCAGTAGTTTAGCTCTTAGAGGATGAGAGGTATGGGTGTAAGCTCTGCCCAATTCGCAATATTACTGACATCCCCGGGGTGGTCAGAATACAACTGTGCCAGCCAACACCTGCATGCCTAGGCCCATAATTGCATACCCATAGTTCCCCCACCTGGCCCTTCTCTACAGCACTCATCCTTACTGTGGGTGCAGGAGGGGTCTAACCACACCACTACACACTGCCCACTCCATGTGTCGGAACCCATGTCGTACGTTGTCTCGACCCATGGGTCATCAGGCTTGCACAACCTAGCGGTCCATGTACGTAGATAGCCTGGTTGGATAACTCATTACAGGGACTGACTCCGATGATCATTAATTTTTGGGGTGTCCCACAAGGGACATTGATGTCTTTGTTTCAAGATTAGACTTGGCAGGTCTGTCCCACAGGTAGTATCCTGCCTGTGGTCTGGGAAGCAGTGTTGTGTTTACTTGTATCGTGTGTTTGTATGTTTCACCTGTCTAGGTGGGGGGGTTGATGCTACGTGTTACACATTTGTTGATTGGACCCCCATTGGCACGGCTTGTGAAAATATGTAATTCTTAACAGGTGTATCATATATATGTATATATATATATATATATATATCTATATGTATATATATATATATATATATATATATATATATATATATATATATATATATATATATATATATATATGGTTCTAGGTCATAAGATCGACAGCCACTCTCACCGACAACAAAGACATTGACACCACATTATCGACAAACCATAAACACGACACCTCACATGCCCGACAAACAAGTAACCGATGGTCCACAAACACGAAACCCACACACTGCACACACCACAATAACAACAATCAACTAACAAAACACATCCCTTATCCAAAAACCACACACAGAACACAAGCACACCAAAATCCTCACAAACCCACACGAAACCTCACACACACAACTACGTCCAACCCTAACCCAAAGCCTTACCCTAAGGTCCATCACTATCGCACACTCAGCTAACCCGCGCCCTAACCCTAACTCACTTAACCCGCCCCTAACCCAAAAAATACCACTACCGCACATTTACCCAACCCGCGCCCTAAACCTAACTCACTTAACCCACCCCTATCCCCACAGACTGTCACTATCCACACTTACCTTAGTCGCACCCTAACGTCCGTCACCACCGCATACTCACACAGCCTTCTTTCCAACTCACTATCCCTGGCGTCGGAGTTTTCATCCGTAGCGTCGGTCTTCCGAGTGTCGATCATCTGGCGCCCGCTCATGCGTTGTCGGTTATCCCAGCTGTCGATCTTCTAACCTACACCCATAAATATATATATATATATATATATATATATATATATATATATATATATATATATATATATATATATATATATGCTGTATACTACTATTTAACAAATTGTTTTCTAGTCCTGAGGAGATTTTCTCCCTGGGTCTCTGCTGTAAATGAGACAGAAGCTCAGTCAGAATTACCCGGTTAACAGATGTGATTTAAATACATAATTCAATTAATATCCTAGCTATGTTTACACAAATATATACATATATATTTCTGCATATCTGTATACATATATATGTATATATCTGTATTTGTATGTATGTATATATATATATATATATATATATATATTGCTGTATATATATATATATATATATATATATATATATATATATATATATATATATATATATAGATAGATATATATGTCTAACGACATATGGATGTATGGGTGTTTGCATATGTATATATCTATATGTGGGTGTTTAATTATATTCTGTCTCTGTATGTACACATTTGTACTACAGAGAGAGGGAGGTTTAACTCCATGTAGGTATGGGTATATATACACACACACCTCTACAGTTGTACATCTACATCTGGTTATTCCATTCTTTGCCATATACACTAGACTGTGCTGCAGTGGGACTCATAGCTGGAGTAGTTGTCCATTGGGTGGCAGCCCTGCCCAATGCACACTTTTGCTTACATCCCTGGGGTGGTCCACATAGACCCACTCCAGCTAACACCTGCTCAGCTAGGCCCATAATTTCATACCCATAGTTACCAATCCACACATCCTCTTCGGCACTCTTCCTTACTCCGGGTGCAGGTCTGGTCTGGCCACACCTGTACACTGTACCCACTCCCCACTTCTCAGGACCCATCATGTATGTTGTCCACCCCATGGATCATCAGGCTTCCCCTACCTTGTAAAATGGGAACATGAGTGGCCAGACATTCGACATAAGTGTAATGGCAGGAAACCCAAATATGTTTGACATTTTGGGTGTCCCACAAGGGACATACATGTCTTTGTTTCAAGATTAGACTTGGTGGGTATCTCCCACTGGTAATATCCTGCCTGTAGTCCGGGAAGCAGTGGTGTGTTTACTTTTATTGTTTGTCTGTATGTTTCACCGGTCTAGCTGAGGAGGGGGGGGGTGATGCTACGTGTTACACGTTTGTTGATTGGACCCCTCACCCCCATTTGCATGGCCTGTGAACATATGTAACTCATAACTGCTGTATCATATCCTAGCTATATACGTGTATATTTACACACACATATATATATATATATATATATATATATATATATATATATATATATATATATATATATATATATATCTACATTAATATACAGAGCTATATCTGTACATGTATGCATACATGTATATATTTATATATTGCTGTATATATACATATATATATATATATATATATATATATATATATATATATATATATATATCTAACGACATATGGGTGTATGGATTTCTGCATATCTATATGTGGGTATGTATATGTATTCTGTCTATGTATGTATACATTTGTACTATGGAGAGTGAGAGGTATATCTCCATGTAGCTATGGGTAGATATACACACACATACCTCTACATATATACATCTACATCTGGTTATTCCGTTCTTTGCCATGTAGATTAGACTTTGCTGCAGTGGGATTCATTGCGGGTGCATCTGCTCATTGGGCGACACCTCTGCCCATTGAACACTTTTGCTTACATCCCTGGGGCTGTCTGTATAGACCCACTTCAGCCAACACCTGCACACCTAGACGCATAACTAGCTACCCATAGTTCCTCCACCCGCACCTCTTCTACAGCACCCATCCTTACTTTGGGTGCAGGTCGGGTCTGAACACACCACTACACGCTACCCATTATCCACTTGACGGGACCAATGTCGTATGTTGTCTCGACCCATGGGTCATCAGGCTTTCCCACCCTTGTATTCCAGGTATGTACACACCCCAGCCTGAAAGGTCATCACACCGGCTTCCTCCTATAATATGTCAATTTTTGGGGCGTCCTGCAAGGGACACTTCTGTCTCTGTTCCAAGATTAGATTTCACGGGTCCACTGTGTAGCCCGCCCAGTTGTATCCTGCCTGTGGTCTGGGGAGCAGTGGATTATTTACATTGTTTGTGGGTTTTTATGTAAGTTTCCTCTGTCTGGCTGGGGGGGGGAGGTCATGCTATGTGTTACATGATTCTTGTTTGGGCCCCTCACTTCCATCGGCATAGCCTGTGAACATATGTCAATCTTGTGTGCTGTTTCCTATCATAGCTATATATCTGTGTATATGTACACACACACACACACACACACACACACACACACACACACACATATATATATATATATATATATATATATATATATATATATACATATTGCTGTATATATATCTAAAACTATGTGGATGTATGGGATGTATGGCCTTAACTGGGCTTATCTATTGCTAAGATGGCTTAGTGGTTAGCTACTGTGACTATACTGTACAGGGTTTTGGGTTTGAGCATTGCGGAGGCAGTTTCATTTGTTGCTGGAGAGAACATAGGCCGTTGGATCCAGAGTGATTAAGGCACTTTAAAGTGGTTGTAAGCGGGTTTGCGGTTTGCACGATGGTAAGCACTGCTAATCTCTGGTTACAGTTTCTTACACTCAGTTAGCTTCTATTTTGCTTACTCTGTGTGGGCAATGCTTACCCCCATGCAAATGCACTTGTATATGCTTACCCATGCTTATTTGTGCTTAGACCTGCTTACTTGTGCCTTATTCATTATGACACTAACACTTCACATGTGCATTTCATGCAGTACTCTAGTCACATTTAATTGTTATTATGTAGGTTATACAGCAAAATGATGTAAAATTATGTTCATATTCAGATTTCCCATGGAAAATGATTTGTGCTGTAGTGGGACTCAAACTGGGAATGCTTGTTCAATAGGTGGATGCTCTAACCCCACCACTACTGCTGTGCTGCTTCATTTGCATATATATTCCTTGTTATCCTCTTCAGCCTTTTCAGCTGCTTTAACAGTAGCTAGGCGATGGGCAAATCCGCACACCTACGGTTAGCTGTACTCGGGGTTTTAAAAAAATTAATACAAGGGTTTCTTCGTTTTATTTCAATGTACTGTTGCTGTTGAACACATGGGGGCTGTTGGTGGAGATATGAAGACACCTATGAGTGGTTTTGCTCATTTATTTACACTTTCCTCTGTTCTACTTTGCAGGGGCATGTTTATTCTGAGAGCTCTGCTCTCAGACATGCCCCCTGCACTTGTCCATGCTCAGTGTAGGATTTGGAGCTCCAGTGGCGCGCCTTCATTATTATGCATGGCGCACTGCCATCTTCCTCTTTAACTACCGCTTACATGCAGGACTAGTTTAGTCCTGCACGGCAGATTAGTGAATCTGGGGGACTGTAATTTCTTAAGAAGTGCAAAATTAAAAGTCTGCTTTGGATTTTTTTTCTGTGAGGCAAAGCCACAGAAAAGGTTGAGGTGGACATCAAATTGCAAGCAAAGACAGCTTACTCAGTAGCTTCACTCAATGGACACCGAAATCAATGATATGAGTAAATATCAACATCATTAACTTGCATTATTTATTAAGAAGCAGAGGAAATGAATTGAATTGTGTGTGTGTGTGTGTGTGTGTGTGTGTGTGTGTGTGTGTGTGTGTGTGTGTGTGTGTGTGTGTGTGTGTGTGTGTGTGTGTGTGTGTGTGTGTGTGTGCGTGTGTGTGCATGGGCATGCTATGGAAGGGCAATAAAACAATAAAACAATAAAAATACATATAATGATATATTTAGAAATATTAAATTTGGATGTGAAAATATTTATTCAAATCAAGTAACTTCCATTACAAGTTCTGCAATGTGAGAAAGTTACATGTTGATCAGGGAGCTGTACATAAAGTATGAAATCCCCTTTGTCAAAATATACTGCAACTGCCATTAACTGTGCAGAATATATTTTTGATTTAACTTGAAATGTCAGGCAAGAATGCTGAGAAAAAAATATATAATTCAGTCTGAGTGGTTATGCAGTGTGTGAGCCATGAGAAACTTTAGCAGTTCCAGGCAGCATTTTTTATTCCTGAATCATTTTCATTTTACTGCTTCCTGATTGAGTAGAACATTAAAAATATCCTAGCTGCTATTCCTTGAAATTAAAATCTGTCAGACTATTTTAAAGAAGAAAAAAGCATGCAAAACTGTTTTAATTCGTATACATGATTCTTTTTCTATCCTAGCAGTGTTTAATCAAAGATTTCTGTTCAACAATAATTTACATGTCCTGGAGAAGAGTTTAGAGCTTACTGTCCGACATACGTATTTTATTTATATGTACCTCCCAAATATATTTCTAAAAAAAATGTAGGACTTTGTCAAGGCTAAAAATCTAAGATAAATATCCAAAGCCTGATGTTGGCAACACTTCAAGAATCTAATCCCCATTTCTTTAAAAAAGGCACATATTGATTCTCAGCAGTTTGTCTGAGGCAAAACAGATAATATCCTTGAAAAGGACAATCAGAGGCAACAAAATATGTTCCATCCTCCCAGGAACGCATACACTGTTCCCCGGATTCTCTATGCCCTGCATGGCATGCATGATTAGTGCAGGAGCTCTAGCAGGCAATATGTCTGCCGTGCAATCCAGGAACAGCCTGCAGGGGCGTGCATGAGAGCTCCTGCACTAATCATGCACGGACTAAGCCCTGGTATGCAAATCACCTCATTTGCGGTAGAAATTCATGCAAATGAGGTGATTTTGCTATCCAGGAAGCTTGCAATAGTCCATGCAAGACTAGTACTATCTGCAGAAATGTACTCGGTTAGTAACCGAGTACATTTCTGCAAAATCCGAAACATAGCTATGACAGCTCCAAATAAAGGCAGCATATCATTGAGGAAGCATGCCAATGGCCAAGTATAATGCCATTGGCATTGCAAACAATAAAAAAAAAAAAAAAAACAACTTTTAATTTTTTTTTCGACGATCTCGGCTGTTTAAGCATAGGGTAGTGGAGCGCAAATGGGATCGGAAGGAAAATAATAAAATAAACCTAAAATAAGCATTCTAACTAAAATCAGTATTAAGCCATGCAAGTCAATGGCAGGCAGAAGACAACCTGGCCAGTGAGTAATGGTTGCTAAGAGGGGAGGCTCAGTGCGAGACATGTAACTATGCATTAGCAGGCAATCCTATGCAAACAGGGGGAAGGATAGTGAATCCCAGTTTTTCCCAGCATGTAAGGCAGGTACCAACAGTGCAAGAGTATGAATAGCTTGGTGAAAGAGTAGGATGTAGGTGACATCATGGGGGGGGGGGTGTCAGGCATACTGGAAGTGGATTGGAGCCCTGTGGCTCTGGTTTGCAACTAGCCTAGCACAGCTAAGCTAGGGGGTGTGTCTAAACCTGTCTAGCAATCTTTACAAAGCCTAAGTGGGTGTGCGCACCGCGCACTAGGTATTAAAGAAAAAGAAAAAAATACACCAGGAAATAGCAGCTCTGTGCACATTTGAGCACTCTGTTTGTGCAGCGCGCCCCTGGCCTTAAAAAGGAAGGCAGGGGGAAGGGAAAACAGCAGTAGGAATCTAATCAAGGAGAACTAGCTTAGCTGGCAGGTGAAATGTATCAGAATCAGCCAATTACAATGGCAGCAGACCAGCCCAGCCCAGCAGACCACTATAAACTATGCAAACACCTTTCCCCTTGTTTTTTCCCAAAAACTCTGCACCACTGGTGTATACAAATGGGGAAATTTTACAAAACGAAAGCAAGAAAAAAAATGTTAGGGGCTGCTTTTGCTATCATAAACCAGCATGTCCAAAGAAAATCAAGTCACTCCAACAGGAAACCACAAAGCAGCATTTTAATAAATCCAAGTAAAACAGAGAATGGTTAAGCGCTTTTGTCTGTCAAATCAGACATCTTCAGAACCACCCATATTAAACTCAAAGTTCTACTTAAAAAAAACGCCCCTCAAAAACAAACAATGCATTTAAAGAAACATGCTTACAATAAACACATGTGAAGAATTAAGATAATTTGAAAATAGTTTAAAATAGTTAAAAATAGTTAAAAACAATTACATTTCCAAAGCCCTTCTCTTTAATTCAGTAGAAATAGAAATATTGTCTATTAAGCCTGGTGGATATGCAGCATCAAATTTAAGCTGCCATTTCATTTCCTTCCTAAATAATTAAGTTGCCCAATCACCACCAGTAGCATGCAAAACCTGCTGTTCCAAAATTAGAAAAGTAAACTTATTAAAGTTTAAACAATATAATGAATTTCGAGCAAGTGCGCTTTTATTATCCCTTCTTCTAATACTATAAATATATTCATAAATCCTTTGTTTATAGGTTCATAGGTTCATAGGTTCATACTAGGCTATCTGCCCAAGGGCATTTATAAGCCTAGCCCATAGTTATGTGGCTTTCGCCACCCCTTTAGTTTGAATAAAAACTATGCCTATCATTTTTCTGTGCCTCTGTCAAGCAGTGACACTGAAGTAATCCCTGGGGTATATCTGCGATCTCCCATCCATTGGTCAAGATTCCTCTTGAACAAGGCCAGCGAGGTGCTCTGCCTCACATGTACCGGGATTTTGTTCCACAGCATAGGGAGTCTCTGGGTGATGAATCTGTCCCTCCAGCACGTTCTATTTATAACCGTGTCAAGGTTTAAGTCTCCCGCCCTTGTGGTTCTGAGGGATCTAGATTTTTTGAGGTGAAGCATATTCATCAAATCTGGGTTTGACATGACCTTATATGTCAGGCACAGGTCACCTCTGAGCAAGCGGTATGAAACTGAATAGAGCTGGAGTTCTTTCAGTCGGGCAGCATAAGACATATTTTTGAGACCCTTTATCCTTTTGGTGAGGAACTTTTGGGGCCTTTCAAGCTGCAGCAGGTGTCTGGTCAGATACATTCCATACGGGGCATTGTACTCAATCATAGGTCTAATGAGTGATGAGTACAGGGGGACAATGACCTCCCTTGATCTAGATGTGAATCCCTTCATGATCAGGTGGGCGATATAGAAGGTTTTCCTAACTACTTTAGCAACATGAGTGTCAAACGAAAGGCTACTGTCAACTTGGGTCCCCAGATCCCTGATGACTTTTTCTGTGCTCAGTGGATTGCCACCTATATGGTAGCTAGGGGTAACCTTGTTTTTCCCAAAGGGTATGACTATGCATTTTTTGGCGCTTAACTTCAGGCCATGGCTCTGGCACCAGTTATCCATTTCTGTGAGGCCCTTCTGGAGGATATCTGTGTCAGATGTGTTTTCGACTATGGCCCAGTTTGCAGTCATCTGCAAACTTTGTCAGCCATAACCCTCCTGTGTTTGCTTGTACTTCAGAAAAGTAGATGCCGAACAAGAGTGGACCCAGGACTGAGCCCTGTGGGACACCACTTGTGACAGGCTTTGAGTCTGACATGGCTCCAGCAACTCTGACCCTGTGGGTTCTGTCACTTAGCCAGTTTGCAACCCATCTTGTGATGTATGGGTTTACATTCAAGCTGATGAGTTTTTCGATGATACCTGAGTGGGGTATTGTGTCAAGGCCTTTGCCAGGTCGAGGTAGGCTGTATGGACTGCCTTTCCTCATCAATGGCCTTGGTGACTGTCTCGAAAAAGTCAACCAAGTTTAAGAGGCAGGATCTGCCTTTGACAAAGCCAAACTGGGTTGGATCCAAAGTCTGCAAGTTCCCTATGTCTTTATTTATGAGTTCCATTATGATCCTCTCCATGGCTTTGCAGATAAGGCTTGTCAAGCTAATGGGGTGGTAATTTCCAGGGTCTGTGGAGGCACCACCCTTATGAAGTGGGACCACAGTCGCCGGCGCCACTCCTTGGGTACGTATCCTGAGGTGAGGCTAAGATTAAACAGCTGTCCTAACTGTGGGTTTAATTCCTCGTTGAGTTCATGAAGCACACAGCTGGGGACACCATCCGTCCCATGGATGCTGTGTTTTTGCCTTAGTGAGGGCAGTTCTCACCTGGGCGTTGGAGATGTTTGGGGCTACAATCCTCTGGAATAGATATCTCTCCTTTTCCGCGGGACGGGGGGGAGAAGTTTGCACTGAACCTGTCAGCCAGTATGTTAGCAATGTGTGTAGGTTCAGTAATATTCACATCATTTTGAACTAATTCTGAGCATATCTGGGAGTTTCCTCCTAGGTTTCTAACATAGCTAAAGAAGGCCTTATGATTGTCTTTAGAGTCCTTGGCGATTTTTCTCTCAAAATTTGCCTTGGATGATTTTATGAGAGCTCTTAGTTTTTTCGTTAAAATGATCAAAGGAGTCGTACCTTTCAAGGATTTTGCTCTATCTTGTAGTAGCTTCCTCCTTTTGTTGTAGAGCTTGTTTATGGCTGGGGTCCACCAGACTGGATGCTTGCCTTTGGTACAGAGAGTCTTAGTTTTGTTTGGGATTGCCTGATCCATGCAGTCCTGTAGGTGCTGGTAGAAGGCATTTGTAAGTGATTCAGCGGTTTGAGTAATGTTTACCACTGGCTCAGGGGCCTTAAAGGAGACCACACTAGTTTTAGAAGTGTGAAATCGGCTTTTGAGAAGTTTTTCACTGTGGTCTTTTTGTTTCAGGTGGGGCGGGATGAGGACCTCCAGCGAGATTAGTTTATGATCTGATCTCACCAGTGAGGGGTATACTTCGGTGTTGAACATTTTGATCCCATGTTCGTGATGATGAGATCAAGTATGTTTTCTCCTCTTGTGGGGATGGTGACTAGTTGTTCCATGGCATTTGAGTTTATGAACTCCAGGAATCTTTGGGTTAGAGTGTTCGGGCTTGAGTAGTGTTCCCAGTCTATATTAGGGTAGTTGAAGTCACCTAGTATGATGGTGTTTGGAGATACATTTATCCCTCCACTGTTTTCAGGAAGGCCATGTGAGGTTCCTGAGTTTGAGAGGGTGGCCTGTAACATGCTACAAATTGCAGAGCAGTCTTGCCTATGGTTAATTGCACCTGGATGGTCTCCGATGCATCGTGCGTTGCCACCAACCTTGAGGTGTGGGTGTCCTTTATGAATATGGACACCCTCCTTTCTTGGTGTTGTCCGGATTTTGGGGCCGGAACACATGATATGAGGTGAAACCTGTTAGTGCTGGGGTGCTCTCAGGAGCCTTGAACCAGGTTTCTGTCACAGCACAGACATCGATGTTCTCCATATTGAGAAGGGCCTCGAGTGCGTGCATCTTGAGATTGAGACTTCTGGCATTGAGCAGCATTACCCTTAGTTTTTTCCTTTTGGTGTTCTAGGGTGGTAGGTTTAGAATTTGAGCCTTGCCTAAAAAGGCACTATGGGGTGGCAAGAGCCTTTGCCAATATCCGAAGCCCAGGGTGACAGGTGCAAGCCATCCTTGCGGCAGCGTGGCTTGTCCAGCATGTCATCCCAGGCAGACAGACATTGATCCCCTTTGAATGACACCACAATTTAAGCCAATTATTAAAGCTGATCATCTTATCACTGTATTGCGGCATCATTCTAGGTGAAGGTAGGATACTGCTCAAGGTCAGGGTCATACCTGCCTGGGCTACATAATCAGAGAGCTTCGATGTCCCTTTTCATGTAGTCCAAGGAGGTACGTCTCAGGTCGTTGACACCAGCGTGGACAATGACTGAGTCGCACTTGTACCTGCTGTTGAGAGACCTGAGTGCTTGCGTTATGTGGCGGATTCTAGCGCCCGACAGGCAGCTTACTGTGAGCTTCTCCTTACTCAGTCTGGTGAGCGGGACGCCAGTGTGTCTGACTATGGAATCACCAATGACAAGTGTGTCTGGCATTTTGTTTGGCCTTAAGGGCTGTGACTGTTTGACACTCTGACTGTGTGGTCTATGTGTTGCATGTGTTGGGTCGTGAGGTGGTAGTTGTTTGGGTATCTGCTTTGGTGGCCTCTGCTGTTTTGATAAATTTTTGATCAGAGCCTCGAGTATGTCTTTGTGTGAGTATGTGTATGATTTGAAGTTGTGATGGTACCATGTGTGACTGGGTATGTATTGTGTGTGGTTACCTTCTCCTCCTGTCTGGTCTTGCCAGTCCTATGTTGAGAGAGCTCAGCCTCCAGTTTGGCCATATAGTTGCATCTCTCGCATGTATTTGTGTTTTGTGGGAGAAGGAGAGGATTGTCTGTGTACATGAGGCAATTGTAACATTGCCTCAATATTCCCAGGTTCACCAGTTGAGCTGGAGAGGACACTAGCAACTGATCCCTCGACATACAAGAAGTAGTAGATAAAGAGACTTTCAAAGGACTCCGGGAAGTGGGTTTTAGGCTGGTGGGGTACTATCTATAATAAGAGTGCTTTATCAAGGTGCAAGTACTGTAGGAGTAAGTGCTAGGCTTTACAGATAGAGAATAGTCTACTTGGGAATCAAGTAGAGATGAACTTTTCAGTTATAGGATATGCTGGTTAGATCAGCAGTACAGCTCGAGGAAGGTAGTTCTAAGGGAAAATTTGAAGAGTGGAATTTAGATGTCCCGAATAGTTTAACCTTGTTTAACCGCCGCTGCTCTTGTGTGCAACAGTGGTAACTCTGCGCTAACGCGTTTAGCGTGTTTTATAGCAGGGGCTGAAGGGAGCTAGGAATTGGCCCAAAACGACCAATGGACTACTAGTTTCTGGCTGAAACTTCACCAAATCGGACAAAAGGCGCTCAGTGCTTCCCACTCCCACTGGTAAGCAAAGAAACTTCCTCCTTCCTAATAAGGCAATGGATCAGTAACAGGAACTAAAAACAAAGCCCAGGGATCAGCAACTCTGAAACTGGACTACTCTAGTTCAGTAAGGCGGAAAACAAGAGATTTTTGTTTTATTACAGAGATAATGAAAAACAGACAGTAAATGCTATAAATGCTGTAAATCGGCTAGCGCACTTTAGTGTGTAGCCTACAGAAACAATTTGCAACAATTAGTAACTTAAAGTGCAATAAACAGTGTAAAATGCAGAAATCACTTAAAGTAGCAGTAAAACAGGCGAAATGCAGTCGCTAGCTTAATAACAGTGGGAAAGCCACAAAAATACTTATATCTGGTAGAAAGTCACTCTTTTAGCTCTCTGCTGCTTGGATCACTCTGCAGGCCACCACGAGGATCTGTGCTGAGTTGGTACAAGCTGGAAAACGCGTGTTTAGCGTGTTTTATAGCAGGGGCTGAAAGGAGCTAGGAATTGGCCCAAACGACCAATGGACTACTAGTTTCTGGCTGCAACTTCACCAATTCAGACAAAAGGCTGCTCAGTGCTTCCCACTCCCACTGGTAAGCAAAGAAACTTCCCTCCTTCCTAATAAGGCAATGGATCAGTAACAGGAACTAAAAACAAAGCCCAGGGATCAGCAACTCTGAAACTGGACTACTCTAGTTCAGTAAGGTGGGAAAACAAGAGATTTTTTTTTTTTTTTTTTTTACAGAGACAAGGAAAAAAACAGACAGTAAATGCTATAAATGCTTTTAAGCGGCTAGCACACTTGAGTGTGTTAGCCTACAGGTAAAATTAAGCAACAAATAACTTTTTAAGAGTGCAAAACAGTTAATCAACACAAAAACAGTTTAAATAGAATGCAGAGCTGGTTTTACCAATATAAAATGCATTGCATGAGCAACAGGAAGCTAAATAAATAATTATTTTTGTGTTGCAGTTTACAAATGTTCCCACTTTTCATGTTTTAATCTTACTGAGCACCTCACCATCTTTGTTAACATTAATATACGTACAATATGTACACTGTTCACATTTTCTTGTAGTGGGGACCCCAGATGTGCACCCAGTATGTTCCAATATTGCTTTAAAATTACTTCTATTTTCATAAGTAAAAGTCAGTCTTTAAATAAATAAGTGACAAATGTCACTACCAGCTTGTAATAAATTCCAGTTGTTAGAAATAATTTTTTCAAAACGTCTAGCTTCTACCGTATAATGCATAACCATATTGTTGACCTTAAATGGTTCAATTTCCCTAGTAGTGTCCAAACTTTGTAAATTAACTTGATGGCCAAGCCCAAACTTGAAAATGGGAGTATATTTGTTTTGTCTACCCATCCAAATTTTATTGCCTATGGAGTCCAAGAGGTCAGGTGGATACCCCCTCTCCTTAAACATGTCCTTCACAAAATTAAATTCTCTCAAGTAATCCCTATTATCAGATGTCAGTCTAGAAACCCAGATCAATTGGTTCTCACAGTGCCTTTTTTCCTGTGCATAGGATGGCAACTAGTAAAATATAAATAGGCATTACAAAATGTTGGCTTCCTATATATTCTAAGTGCCATCACTTTGTTTAGAAAAATTGATGTCCAAATAGTTAATACTAGCTTTGTCTGCCACATAAGAAAATCTCAGAAAATCAATACTCTCCTGCATGAAACTAATAAATTTGTCCAAAACATCTTGTGTCCCTGTCCAGATAATTTCAAATCATCCAGGTATCTATAATAAGTCAAACAACAAGTAATCTCCGTGGGATCCCCGAAGTCTCAAAACAACCCACTAAAGTGTAGTGGGTCTAAAAACAAAACAGTGTAAGAAACTTCTCTGTGTGGAAGATTTTCAGTCCATATATTTCTAGTTAATCATTGTATATTAATCAGACAATAGTAGTAGAAGTAGCGAACGTAAACCCGTCAAGTCAAAAGGTAATAATAGAAAAAATATAATTCTACAGCATTACTAAGTATTTGAAAGTAATCCAAGCAAGGCAGGCCATCTGTTTCCAGTCGAAAATCCTTTATTAAGTACAAAGACAATCGATCCAAGTAAAACAAACATAGAGTAATAATTTCCTCACAAGCTTTCTAAATATATATATACTTTTTATCAGGCATGGGAGTGGTTTATTGTGCTGTAAGACAAAGTGTTATTGGTACACATGTTAAATTCACATCCCTTCCCCCATCAGTATGACATTCGAGCTGGTCCTGCCCTACCTAGTAGCTGTCAAAATAATATATAGCCCTAATGTACTTTCATGGTACATCTTATTTAACCAACTTATTAAGTAAATTATTAAGTCTGTGATTTTATCCAAGGCAATATACTGTATGGCTGGAAATATATCAACCTTAGTTCATTTTGTGATCAAAAATTATATATAAATATATGCATATACATTTTGCATGTAAAAATCAGTTTCTATTTTCATAACCCATTGTTAACAAAGATCGCTTTCGTCCTTCTAGACTTCTTCAGGTCTGTGTACAAGAACCCTAAAAACCTATATAATTGTATAATTAGTTAGTATTGTTATTACCATCATTTTGAATAAAGTGGAAAAAAGAGAACCAGAAAAAAAAATAAAAATAAGACAAAATGTATGTATGATGATGGAAACAAAATATACACTTAAATATCAAATGATTTAAAATGGTATTTAAAACCAATTTGTAGAAAAAATAATAAAATAAAATAAAATACAATTAGTCATGTAAACAATGTGGCAATTTTCTAAGTTCCAGTGCACTTTTAATTGAACAGTAGTAGTTTAGTCCAGGCTTTCTAAAAAAGTTCAGGTTTAATTGCCACATGAGTTCATGTTTCTCCAGAATATTCGGGATGTCTCCTTCAAGATCACCCATGTCTATGTGATCCAGGATCTGGAACTTAAAACCTCCCAGCATAGCTAACATAGCCCTGGGCAAATGGGATGAGGACTTTCTGTTAAACAACACAGATTACATGCAGCATATCACATGCTATTTACGTTTTATTGACAATGTCTTTATTGTGTGGGAAGGTGACACCTTGCAGCTTGGAGATTTTATCACTTACCTCAATCAAACAACCCCCTTCCTGAAGTTTACCTCTTCCCATAGCTGTACTTCAACCACTTTCTTAGATATGCAGATTTCCAAGGACACCAGCAATAACAGAATCACCACTGATCTATTCAGAAAACCAACTAGGGTTAACTTATTACTCCACAGTAAAAGTCTACATCCTACAAAACCAAGTATAATGTAGTGAAATCCCAAGGCTATAGATTAGCTCGAATTACCACAGAGATGGAATCATTTTTGAGAAACCTGAACATCTTAGAGAATGATTTTTTTAGTGAGAGGCTATGAAAGTCAGATGTTAAAAAACATCCTGGAACCCATTATAGAACTGAAAAGGACTGAAGCACCTTCACTCAACCTCCCCAGTAGAAAAATGTTAAGTAATTCCACAGAGAATAACAAATGCAAAAATAGCTGCATCCTGACATACACTTTGGATTATTACAGTATCAAAAATATTATTGAAGAAAACTGGGACATTGTCATAGGAAACCCTTTTCTGATTAACATCTTAGGTGAAGCCCCATCATTTGTTTATAGGAAGGCCAGGAATATTAGAAGTTTTGTTGAATTTAAACCTAGACCACGTGAGAAAAGCACTAAAAGATGTGAAACTAATTGTACATTTTGTATATTTATACAGCAAGGTGATAGTTTTTATTGCCCTTATTTAAAGAAGATCATTAAAACCAGTGCAGGGGGTGACTGTAACACTAAAAAAGTAATTTACAGGGCACAGTGCAATGAATGTGATGCATTCTATGTGGGCAAGACTGTAAATAAACTCAAGCAAAGGATTTCTTGTCATCTGTCAGAAATCCGCTCTGGATGTAAAAATAATGCACTAGCCAAACACCTTTCTTTTCATAAAAGACACACAGGTTTTAAGTCCCAGATCCTGGATCACATAGATATGGGTGATCTTGAAGGAGACATCCCGAATATTCTGGAGAAACTTGTGGCAATTAAACCTGAACTCTTTTAGAAAGCCTGGACTAAACTACTACTGTTCAATTAAAAGTGCACTGGAACTTAGAAAATTGCCACATTGTTTACATGACTAATTGTATTTTATTTTATTTTATTATTTTTTCTACAAATTGGTTTTAAATACCATTTTAAATCATTTGATATTTAAGTGTATATTTTGTTTCCATCATCATACATACATTTTGTCTTATTTTTATTTTTTTCTGGTTCTCTTTTTCCACTTTATTCAAAATGATGGTAATAACAATACTAACTAATTATACAATTATATAGGTTTTTAGGGTTCTTGTACACAGACCTGAAGAAGTCTAGAAGGACGAAAGCGATCTTTGTTAACAATGGGTTATGAAAATAGAAACTAATTTTTACATGCAAAATGTATATGCATATATTTATATATAATTTTTGATCACAAAATGAACTAAGGTTGATATATTTCCAGCCATGTAGTATATTGCCTTGGATAATCACAGACTTAATAATCTACTTAATAATTTGGTTAAATAAGATGTACCATTAAAGTACATTGGGGCTATGTATTATTTTGACAGCTACTAGGTAGGGCAGGACCAGCTCGAATGTCATACTGATGGGGGAAGGGATGTGAATTTAACATGTGTACCAATAACACTTTGTCTTACAGCACAATAAACCACTCCCATGCCTGATAAAAAGTATATATATATTTAGAAAGCTTGTGAGGAAATTATTACTCTATTTTTGTTTTACTTGGATCGCTTGTCTGTGTACTTAATAAAGGATTTTCGACTGGAAACAGATGGCCTGCCTTGCTTGGATTACTTTCGAATACTTAGTAATGCTGTAGAATTATATATTTTCTGTTATTACTTTTTGACGACGGGTTTACGTTCGCTACTTCTACTACTATTGTCTGATCTGATTAATATACAATGATTAACTAGAAATATATGGACTGAAAATCTTCCACACAGAGAAGTTTCTTACACTGTTTTATAATAAGTCAAACAAAACTTAAAAAATGCTGAACTAAACAATAAATGCAATTTCCACCATAACATAACAGCGTTAGCAAAGAGGGGGGCACACAAAGCACCCATGGCCACCCCCTTGCATTGTCTGTAATATTCTCCCTCAAAGTATAAAAAATTATTATTCAACACCAAATCCATAATAGAAACCAACATTTCTTGATCAGCTGTACTAAATCTACTATGGTATAATAAAATATTCTTAAACCAATCAAGACCCAGTTCCTGTGGTATAACAGTATATAAACTGTTTACATCACATGTAACTAATAGCACCACTTGGGAAACAATAGCCATCTATAATTTGTTTAACAGATCCCATGCATCCTTAAGTATGTGTGTACTGAACTTGAACAAAAAATTCAATTTAGTGTCGATATATTTTGCCAGGGGTTCGGTAATAGACCCTCTGGATGCCACAATTGGGCAGAGGTGTGGGGCTACCTTGTTAGAATGGATTTTGGGTATGCCGAAAATCTTTGAAATAACTGGTTTGTCAACATACAAAAATTCATACAAAGGTCTGGAAATAGTATCAAAAAGCAACAATTTGTCAAGAACCACTTTTCATCAAGAACCGCTCGGAGAGGCTAGCAGGGCTTTCTCAACACAACAACAGCAACAACAAGGGGAGTGGGTAGAGGAACAATTATTACAACAACCGCCATACCACATGGTGGATGTAGATGTGTCTAGTTCTTCATTGGACTTGTCTAATTTTCAAACCGGAACTGTCAACATTACTTCTTTTTTAATTTCATCATCTACAATTTTTATTCTTTGATTCTTGGGCCAGAACATCACAAATTGTTGTTAAAAGGTTTTAACTTTATTCCTGCTTCTAAGGCCCGTGCTGAAGACATTTTGTTGGACCAAGATTGTTTTGTAGGAAAATGAACTTTAGTGGGATTTTTAATGGAAATATGCAACCTACTATGATTAGGAATGAATTTAAACGTAGTAGCACTTTTATCCCACCACAACATCAGCTTATTAATGTTTTTGAAAGACAATGTGAACGTGACATTAGAACAGTTTTGAACACAAATACAACTAGATATTTTAATCTATCAATAAATGAAGTTCACTTGTTGAATGAATTAAAACAAAACACTAATTTACATTACATGAACCCAGATAAGGGGGATGGTCTGGTTATAATGGAACTGCATGATTATTGTGGGTGGATGCTGAGGTTGCTTAATGATGAGGAGGTTTACAACCAAGTGTCCTTGAATGAAATTAATCTTGCTTATAGGTCTGTTAAAGTGGTTCTTGATGAATTGTTGTTTTTTGATACTATTTCCAGACCTTTGTATGAATTTTTGTATGTTGACAAACCAGTTATTTCAAAGACTTTCATCATACCCAAAATTCATTCTAACAAGCTAGACCCACCCCTCCACCCAATTGTGGCATCCAGAGGGTCTATTACCGAACCCCTGGCAAAATATAGCCACACTAAATTGAAATTTTTGTTCAAGTCCAGTACACACATAATTAAGGACTCATGGGATCTGTTAATCAAATTATAGATGGTTATTGTTCACCAAGAGGTGCAATTAGTTACATGTGATGTACACAGTTTATATACTGATATACCACAGGAACTGGGTCTTGAATGGTTTAAGAATATTTTATTATCCCATAGTGGATTTAGTACAGCTGATCAAGAAATGTTGGTTTCTTTTATGGATTTGGTGTTGAATAATAATGTTTTATACTTTGAGGGAGAATATTACAGACAATGCAAGGGGGTGGCCATGGGTGCTTCTTGTGCCCCCCTCTTTGCCAACGCTGTTATGTTATGGTGGGAATTGCATTTATTGTTTAGTTCATCATTTTTTAAGTTTTGTTTGACTTATTATAGATACCTGGATGATTTTTTTTTATCTGGACAGGGACACAAGATGATTTGGACAAATTTATTAGTTTCATGGAGGAGAGTACTGATTTCTGAAATTTTCTTATGTGGCAGACAAAGCTAGTATTAACTATATGGACATAAATTTTTCTAAACAAAGTGATGGCACTTTAAAAACAAGAATATACAGAAAGCCAACATTTTGTAATGCTTATTTATATTTTACTAGTTGCCATCCTATGCATGGGAAAAAAGGCATTGTGAGAAGCCAATTGATCTGGGTTTCTAGACTGACATCTGATAATGGGGATTGCCTGAGAGAATTTAATTTTGTGAAGGACATGTTTAAGGAGAGGGGATATCCACCTGACCTCTTGGACTCCATAGGCAATGAAATTTGGATGGGTAGACAAAACAAATATGCTCCAATTATTAAGTTTGGGCTTGGCCATCAAGTTAATTTACAAAGTTTGGACACTACTAGGGAAATTTAACCATTTAAGGTCAACAGTATGGTTATGCATTATACGGTAGAAGCTGGACATTTTGAAAAAGATACTTCTAACAACTGGAATTTATTACAAGCTGGCAGCGACATTTGTCACTTATTTATTTCCAGACCGACTTTTACTTATAAAAACAGAAGTAATTTTAAGGTAATATTGGAACATACTGGGTGCACATATGATATCCCCACTACAGGAAAATGTGAACAGTGTACATAGTGTACGTATATTAATGTTGACAAAGATGATGAGGTGCTCAGTAAGATCAAAACATGGAAAGCGGGTACATTTGTAAACTGCAACACAAAAATAATTATTTATTTAGCTTCCTGTTGCTCATGCAATGCATTTTATATTGGTAAAACCAATAACTTCCTTAAACAAAAAAATTATCAACATATTTATAGTATTAGAAGAAGGGATAATAAAAGTGCATTTGCTCAACATTTATTATATTGTTTAAACTTTAATAAGTTTGTGTTTTTAATTTTGGAACAGCAGGTTTTGTGTGATACTGTTGGAGAATGGGAAAATGAATTACTTAGGAAGGAAATGAAATGGCAGCTTAAATTTGATGCTGAATATCCACCAGGGTTAAATGACAAGATTTCTATTTCTAGTGAATTAAAGAGAAGGGCTTTGGAAATGTAATTGTTTTTAACTATTTTTGACTATTTTTAACTATTTTCAAATTATCTTAATTGTTCACGTGTTTATTGTAAGTATTTTTCTTTAAATGCATTGGTTGTTTTTGAGGGGCGTGTTTCTTTGAATGTTTTTAAGTAGAACTTTGACTTTAATATGGGTGGTTCTGAAGATGTCTGATTTGGCAGACGAAAGCGCTTAACCATTCTCTGTTTTACTTGGATTTATTAAAATGCTGCTTTGTGGTTTCCTTTTGGACTGACTTGGTTTTCTTTGGATTTTGTTTGGTGTATACCTGGTCAAGTACTGGTGGAATTTTTTCGGTTATTGGCTTTTTTATCTTCAGTGCTTCATGATGTCTAATGGAAGCCTGCAACAGCTTATTCCTGAGATGCCCTTTTCTCAGGTGATAGTGCTGGTAATCTTACTTTGCTGCTGCAGCAACTGACGCAGTCGGTGTCGTTGCTCAATACTATCATTTTGGAATTATGTGGCCAGCGATGTAATACTGACAACCCTGGTGAAGGAACTTTTTATTCTGCAGTTATATGTAATTCCACTACTTTTTGTGGGACTCAGGAGCAAAAAGGTATCAAAACAAATGTTACAATGTCTAAGGTTTCTCACAGTATTTCTGACAACAACACAAGAAATGGTAGGGGTGATTTTTCAATAGCACCCAAAGTACATGCTTGGTTGGACAAGTTTGAATACAATACTTGTGTTACTTTAGACAGTGCTGTTAACAACGAACCTTTGACTATGCGTGAGCAAATTTCAAAACTTCACCATTTTTTGTACAGATTTAAAAGTTTGCAGCTGGACAATTATTTTTTAGAAGAGAGTGTATGTAAACAGCATGAGCCGAAAGGCTTTCGTTTATGGAAATACCCACAGGGGTTGGAAGTTTACTCTATTTTACATTTAGAGTTATTGGAATTATTTGACTGCACTGGCCTAGAACTCACCAGGTTGCTTATTAAGGGCAATGAAAGAAAAATGGTTGAACTTAAACAACACATTGACAAATTAGTGAATTCTGTTACTGTGGATGTCCAATTTCTTGACTATAAATCGAAGTTTAATCACACCTTTGAGACTGTGGAACACAATCTAATTAATGTTAAGGTCAGGAAAGACAAGAAATTGATGAGGGATGATGAAGACTATAAAAGGAAAAATGAGTACCCTCCCTAAGTGCAACAAACATACAGAAATGATACTGGTGGGACTAATTATGACATGGACCAAGATGTTCCACGAGGAAATGTCCCTTTAGGACCTCAAGCCCCATGATGCTCGGAGAGGCTAGCGGGGCATTCTCAACACAACAACAGCAACAAGGTGAGTGGGTACAGGAACAATTATTACAACAACCTCCATACCACGAGGTGGATGTAGATGTGTCTAGTTCCTCATTGGACTTGTCTAATTTTCAAACAGGTACTGTCAACATCACTTCTTTTTTTAATTTCACCATCTACAATTTTTCTTCTTTCATTGTTGAGCCAGTTCATCACAAATTGTTGTTAAAAGGTTTTAACTTTATTCCTTCTTCTAAGGCCCGTGCTGAAGACATTTTGTTGAACCTAAGATTGTTTTGTAGGAAAATTAACTTTAGTGTGATGTTTAATGGAAATATGCAACCTACTATGATTAGGAATGAATTTAAACGTAGTAGTACTTTTATCCCACCACAACATCCCCATATTAATGTTTTTGAAAGACAATGTGAACGTGACATTAGAACTGTTTTGAATACAAACACAACTAGATATTTTAATCTATCAGTAAATGAAGTTCACTTGTTGAACGAATTAAAACCAAACTTTAATTTACGTTACATAAAACCAGACAAGGGGGATGGTCTGGTTATAATGGAACTGCATGATTATTGTGGGTGGATGCTGAGGTTGCTTAATGATGAGGAGGTGTACAACCAAGTGTCATTGAATGAAATTAATCTTGCTTATAGGTCTGTTAAAGTGGTTCTTGACGAATTGTTGCTTTTTGATACTATTTCCAGACCTTTGTATGAATTTTTGTATGTTGACAAACCAGTTATTTCAAAGACGTTTGGCATACCCAATATTCATTCTAACAAGCTAGACCCACCCTTCCACCCAATTGTGGCATCCAGAGGGTCTATTACCGAACCCCTGGCAAAATATATCGACACTAAATTGAAATTTTTGTTCATGTCCAGTACACACATAATTAAGGACTCATGGGATCTGATAAACAAATTACAGATGGTTATTGTTCACCAAGAGGTGCAATTAGTTACATGTGATGTACACAGTTTATATACTGATATACCACAGGAACTGGGTCTTGAATGGTTTAAGTATATTTTATTATCCCATAGTAGATTTTGTGCAGCTGATCAAGAAATGTTGGTTTCTTTTATGGATTTGGTGTTGAATAATAATTTTTTATACTTTGAGGGAAAATATTACAGACAATGCAAGGGGGTGGCCATGGGTGCTTCTTGTGCCCCCCTCGTTGCCAACAGTTATGTTATGGTGGGAATTGCATTTATTGTTTAGTTCATCATTTTTTAAGTTTTGCTTGACATTATAGATACCTGCATGACTTTTTTTTTATCTGGATAGGGACACAAGATGATTTGGACAAATTTATTAGTTTCATGGAGGAGAGTACTGATTTCTGAGATTTTCTTATGTGGCAGACAAAGCTAGTATTAACTATTTGGACATCAATTTTTCTAAATAAAGTGATGGCATTTTAAAAACAAGAATATATAGAAAGCCAACATTTTGTAATGCTTATTTATATTTTACTAGTTGCCATCCTATGCATGGGAACAAAGGCATTGTGAGAAGCCAATTGATCTGGGATTCTAGACTGACATCTGATAATGGGGATTGCCTGAGAGAATTTAATTTTGTCAAGGACATGTTTAAGGAGAGGGGGTATCCACCTGACCTCTTGGACTCCATAGGCAATGAAATTTGGATGGGTGGAGAAAAAATATGCTCCCATTGTCAAGTTTGGGCTTGGCCATCAAGTTAATTTACAAAGTTTGGACACTACTAGGGAAACTAAACCATTTAAGGTCAACAATATGGTTATGCATTATACGGTAGAAGCTAGACGTTTAAAAAAAAATGATTTCTAATAAGTGGAATTTATTACAAGCTGGTAGTGACATTTGTCACTTATTTATTTCCAGACTGACTTTTACTTATAAAAATAGAAGTAATTTTAAGGTGATATTGGAACATACTGGGTGCACAAGTGGGGTCCCCACTACAAGAAAATGCATACATTGTACATATTGTACGTATATTAATGTTAACAAAGATGGTGAGGTGCTCAGTAAGATCAAAACATGGAATGTGGGTACATTTGTAAACTGCAACACAAAAAGGATTATTTATTTATTTATTTAGCTACCTGTTGCTCATGCAGTGCATTTTATATTGGTAAAACCAATAATTCCCTTAAACAAAGGATTTATCAACATATTTATAGTATTAGAAGAAGGGATAATAAAAGTGCACTTGCTCGATATTCATTATATTGTTTAAACTTTAATAAGTTTGTGTTTTTACTTTTGGAACAGCAGGTTTTGCATGATACTGGTGGTGACTGGGCAAATGAATTATTTAGGAAGGAAATTAAATGGCAGCTTAAATTTGATGCTGCATATCCACCAGGGTTAAATGACAATATTTCTATTTCTAGTGAATTAAAGAGAAGGGCTTTGGAAATGTAATTGTTTTTAACTATGTTTAACAATGTTTAACTATTTTCAAATTATCTTAATTGTTCACATGTATTTATTGTAAGCATGTTTTTTTTTAATGCATTGCTTGTTTTTGAGGGTGTGTTTCTTTGAATGTTTTAAAGTAGAACTTTGAGTTTAATATGGGTGGTTCTGAAGATGTCAGATTTGACAGACGAAAGCGCTTAACCATTCTCTGTTTTACTTGGATTTATTAAAATGCTGCTTTGTGGTTTCCTTTTGGACTGACTTGGTTTTCTTTGGATTTGATTGTATACCTGGTTAAGCACTGGTGGAATTATTTTGGTTATTGGCTTTTTTATCTTCAGTGCTTCATGATGTCTAATGGAAGCCTGCAGCAGCTTATTCCTGAGATGCCCTTTTCTCAGGTGATAGTGCTGGTAATGTTACTTTGCTGCTGCAGCAACTGACACAGTCGGTGTCATTGCTCACTACTAACATTTTGGAATTATGTGGCCAGCAATGTATTACTGAACACCCTGGTGAAGGAACTTTTTATTCTGCAGCTATATGTAATGCCACTACTTTTCGTGGAACTCAGGAGCAAAAAGGTAACAAAACAAATGTTACAGTGTCTAAGGTTTCTCAAAGTATTTCTGACAACAACACAAGAAATGGTAGGGGTGATTTTTCAACAGCACCCAAAGTACATGCTTGTTTGGACAAGTTTGAGTACAATACTTGTGTCACTTTAGACAATGCTGTTAACAATGGACCTTTGATTATTTGTGAGCAAATTTCAAAACGTAAACATTTTTTGTACAGATTTAAAAGTCTGCAGCTGGACAATTATTTTTTAGAAGAGAGTGTATGTAGACAGCATGTGCCGAAAGGCTTGTGTTTATGTAAATACCCTCAGTGGTTGGAAGTTAACTCTATTTTACATTTAGAGTTATTGGAATTATTTGACCGCACTGGCCTTGAACTCATTAGGTTGCTTATTAAAGACAATGAAAGAAAAATGGTTGAACTTAAACACATTGACAAACTAGTGAATTCTGATACTGTGGATGTCCAGTTTCTTGACTATAAATAGAAGTTTAATCACACCTTTGAGACTGTGGAACACAATCTAATTAATGTTAAGGTCAGGAAAGACAAGAAATTGATGAGGGATGATGAAGATTATAAAAGAAAAAATGTGTACCCTCCCCAAAGTACAGCAAACATACAGAAATTATACTGGTGGGACCAATTATGACATGGACAAAGAAGTTCCATGTGGAAATGTCCCTTTAGGACCTCAAGCCCCACGATGCTCGGAGAGCCTAGTGGGGCATTCTCAACACAACAACAGAAACAACAAGGGGAGTGGGTACAGGAACGATTATTGCAACAACCGCCATACCACGAGGTGGATGTAGATGTGTCTAGTTCCTCATTCAAATTGTCTAATTTTCAAACAGGTACTGTCAACATCACTTCTTTTTTTAATTTCACTATCTACAATTTTTCTTCTTCGATTTTTGGGCCACAACATAACAAATTGTTGTTAAAAGGTTTTAACTTTATTCCTGCTTCTAAGGCCCGTGCTGAAGACATTTTGTTGGACCTAAGATTGTTTTGTAGGAAAATGAACTTTAGTGTGATGTTTAATGGAAATATGCAACCTACTACGATTAGGAATTAATTTAAACATAGTAGTACTTTTATCCCACCACAACATCCCCTTATTAATGTTTTTGAAAGAAAATGTGAACGTGACATTACAACAGTTTTGAATACAAACACAACTAGATATTTTAATCTATCAGCAAATGAAGTTCACTTGTTGAACGAATTAAGACAAAACACTAATTTACGTTACATAAAACCAGACAAGGGGGATGGTCTGGTTATAATGGAACTGCATGATTATTGTGGGCGGATGCTGAGGTTGCTTAATGATGAGGAGGTTTACAACCAAGTGTCCTTGAATGAAATTAATCTTGCTTATAGGTCTGTTAAAGTGGTTCTTGATGAATTGTTGTTTTTTCATACTATTTCCAGACCTTTGTATGAATTTTTGTATGTTGATAAACCAGTTATTTCAAAGACTTTCGTCATACCCAAAATTCATTCTAACAAGCTAGACCCACCGCTCCACCCATTTGTGGTATCCAGAGGGTCTATTACTGAACCCCTGGCAAAATATATCGACACTAAATTGAAATTTTTGTTCAAGTCCAGTACACACATAATTAAGAAGTCAGGGGATCTGTTAAACAAATTACAGATGGTTATTGTTCACCAAGAGGCGCAATTAGTTACATGTGATGTACACAGTTTATATACTGTTATACCACAGGAACTGGGTCTTGAATGCTTTAAGAATATTTTATTATCCCATAGTAGATTTAGTACAGCTGATCAAGAAATGTTGGTTTCTTTTATGGATTTGGTGTTGAATAATAATTTTTTATACTTTGAGGGAGAATATTACAGACAATGCAAGGGGGTCGCCATGGGTGCTTCTTGTGCCCCCCTCTTTGCCAACGCCGTTATCTTATAGTGGGAATTGCATTTATTGTTTAGTTCAGCATTTTTAAATTTTGTTTGACTTATTATAGATACCTGGACGATTTGTTTTTTATATGAACAGGGACACAAGATGATTTGGGCAAATTTATTAGTTTCATGCAGGAGAGTACTGATTTTCTGAGATTTTCTTATGTGGCAGACAAAGCTAGTATTAACTATTTGGACATCAATTTTTCTAAACAAAGTTACTAATTGCCATCCTATGCATGAGAAAAAAGGCATTCTGAGAAGCCAATTGATCCAAGTTTCTAGACTGACATCTGATAATGGGGATTGCCTGAGAGAATTTAATTTTGTGAAGGAAATGTTTAAGGAGAGGGGGTATCCACCTGACCTCTTGGACTCCATAGGCAATCAAATTTGGATGGGTAGACAAAACAAATATGCTCCCATTATCAAGTTTGGGCGTGGCCATCAAGTTAATTTACAAAGTTTGGACACTACTAGGGAAATTGAACCATTTAAGGTCAACAATATGGTTATGCATTATATGGTAGAAGCTAGATGTTTTGAAAAAAATTATTTCTAACAACTGGAATTTATTAAAAGCTGGTAGTGACATTTGTCACTTATTTATTTTCAGACCGACTTTTACTTATAAAAATAGAAGTAATTTTAAGGCGATATTGGAACATACTGGGTGCACATATGGGATCCCCACTACAAGGAAATGCAAACATTGTACATCTTGTACGTATATTAATGTTAACAAAGATGGTGAGGTGCTCAGTAAGATCAAAACATGGAATGTGCATACATTTGTAAACTGCAACACAAAAATAATTATTTATTTAGCTTCCTGTTGCTCATGCAATGCATTTTATATTGGTAAAGCCAATAATTCCCTTAAACAAATGATTTATCAACAAATTTATAGTATTAGAAGAAGGGATAATAAAAGTGCACTTGCTCAACATTTATTATATTGTTGAAACTTTAATAAGTTTGTGTTTTTAATTTTAGGACAGCAGGTTTGGCATGATACTGGTGGAGAATGGGAAAATGAATTACTTAGGAAGGAAATGAAATGACAGCTTAAATTTGATGCTGCATATCCACCAGGGTTAAATGACAAGATTTCTATTTCTAGTGAATTAAAGAGAAGGGCTTTGGAAACGTAATTGTTTTTAACTATTTTTAACTATTTTAACTATTTTCAAATTATCTTAATTCTTCACATGTATTTATTGTAAGCATGTTTCTTTAAATGCATTGGTTGTTTTTGGGGGGTGTGTTTCTTTGAATGTCTTTAAGTAGAACTTTGAGTTTAATATGGGTGGTTCTGAAGATGTCTGATTTGACAGACGAAAGCGCTTAACCATTCTCTGTTTTACTTGGATTTATTAAAATGCTGCTTTGTGGTTTCCTTTTTGACTGACTTGGTTTTCTTTGGATTTGTTTGGTGTATACCTGGTCAAGCACTGGTGGAATTATTTCAGTTATAAACCAGCATGTGCAAGAGGCTGAGGGTGGTGAGGATTTGAATGCTGCCAACCAACCCACAGTGAGAAGATGGAGAAGAGTGTACAGACCCTGGGTAACCTACCAAGGGCTACATGAGCTGGAGATAGTGGAGCGCTATAGGGTGGACAGGGACCTCCTCCAGCAAATTGTTGAGGTGTGCTGGCCACGCCTCACACACAGAACTAAAAGAGGGGAACCCATCCCAGTGGATACCAAGGTTATGTAGGCCTAAGAATACAAGCTACAGGTACCTTCCAAAGGCCAACTGGGGATATGATGGGGATTTCACAGGCATCAACATCCAGTGTACTCCACCGCTTCCTGGATGCCATGTCAGCACATGTTGGTGAGCATTTATATATCCCCAACACCCGTGAGGCGTTGGCCAGCAATATGCGTCTCTTCCACCAAATAGCAGAATACCCTGAGATAGTGGGTGCAATAGACTGTACGCACATACACATCAAAGCACCACCTGGTGAGCGGGGTAGGGTCTATGTCAACCGCAAGGGCTTCCCCTCCATCAACTGCCAGGTCATGTGCGATGCCCTGGGCATAATAATGAATGTGTGTGCTGGCTGCCCTGGAAGCTATCACAATTCCCACATCTAGCATCTGACGCAGCTGTACCAGAGATTTGCCAATGGGGACATCCCACACAGTCACCTAGTGGGGGATGCTAGATATGCACTGGAGCCATGGCTGATGACACCCATCAGAAATGCACACACACCTGAACAAGAACTCCATAATGAGGCACACACACAAACAAGAATCATAACAGAGCATGTGTTTGGGATGCTCAAGTCATGGTTCCAATGCCTGGACACATCTGGTGGAGCCTTGCAATACTCACCAACTAGATGTACACAAATTGTCCTTGTATGTGCCACGCTGCACAGTATGATCCTGCCGAAACAGCTGCAGCAGGAACAGCATGGGGCAGGGCCACACAGCCCCCCACCATTGACAAGGCCTGCACAGGCACAGAGTAACTCGGAGGAACAACCTGAGCCTGTCCCAGTAGGCAGAAGGAGGCATGCCCAGTATGCCCTGGCCTTGGCAAAGAGGCAATGCATAGTACATGCACTGACACAGTAGGGACCCAGGGAATGTCACCTCTCTCTGATTCACACATACAGTAAAAGGGATGCAAACATGACACAAACTGTGCTCAACCATGTATAGGGAGTGTACTATGTGCATCCAACATAGGCAGCTCTGTAGCACCACCCTCAACACTGGGACACCCACAAGGTAAGTGAGTCACACATGCCAGTCGGAGGAGTCACATACCCAACAACAGTCACAGCCAGCAGGACAGGTGTAGGCAAACTCAAACAAATGCTGTACTATGGCCTCTGAATGAGGCCTATGGGTAACCCCCCAGAGGCCTACACAGACAGACTACAGTAGGCCAGGCAGCTGGATGTCAGCTGTGAAGGCTAGGAAGTCAGAAACTAATATGTAGGTAATTAAAAGCTAAGATCTGTAGTACACTGGTATGCCTCTAGCCAGTACATACCAGTACAGTCCTAGCAAATGTGTACAAGTGTCAGGTGTGACCCCCCATCCTACATTGACTTATAGTAACAGTCAGGTGTGCCCCCCCCACTCCTGTGTAGAAATGTAGAAACAGTCAGGTGTCTCCCCCCCGCTGTGCAGAAATGTAGTAACAGTCACTGCCAACTGACTGATGGATACCCTGCAGACACATCAGCAACCTGTTGGTGTACAACACAAAGGTCAGCACCGCAGTACAAACTACCTAGACTTGATTCACACATGCAGTACAGACGGCCATACTGGGCATGCTCACACACTTAGAGAAATGAAATTAAGGCAATGTCAGTCAACAACATACTGAAAGGTCATACTGGGCATGCTCACACTCTTAAACACATGAAGGCCATGTCTGCAAACACCACTGGACCAGACATATTTGACAGTCGCAGTTCTTAGTGCAGACACATGTCAGTATGCACCACTCCTGCCTTGCATACACAGTGAATAGGAATACAGACATATATGTAAGGACAACACACTCAAATAAGACAAAGGCAGATGGACATAGATGTGTGGAAGAGGGTGACAATGACAAGGAGCCATCCAGCCCTGTCCCACCCAGCCAAAGAGCCCCAAACACACGAGGTGCAGATGGCAGATGTCACCCACTCCAGATAATAGCCACCAGTATCTGTCAGCATTACAGACTATGTGGTGCACGTGCCAGCTATGCAACATGACTGTTCAAGGAAGTAGTCATGTAGTAGCTGCATACACATACCTGTAACATATGACCCCGTGTGTGTGCCCGCATGTGGCATGTCAACCCCTAGATGAATGGGTTCTGAACCATGCACGCACCACCCTCCCCATAGCCCTACTATGACAAGCCTGCTGTGGTTATCCAATGTGAAATACACCTTTGGGAGAGCTGTAGCCCAGTAAACTCCATGGCACATCCCATAACTGTGTACTGCTGTAATGTGATAAATTACTTAGGAAGGAGCCATAAACCCAGACTTGGCAACTGAGTGAGTGTGTGTTTGTGTAGAGAACAATGCTTTTTAGGCTACTCACACTCCTTACAATTCATATACTCAACTTTGGCAAGGCTGCTGATGTCACCCATCTATAAATACACCTCCGGGAGCATTGTAGCCCAGTAATCTCCATAGTGTGTCCTGTAACTGCGTACTGCTGTAGTGTGATAAAGTAGTTAAGCAGGTGTTTTAAGCCCAGACTTGGCAACTGTTTGTGTGCATGTCTGTCTGTCTCTGACTGAGTAGAGAATAATGTTTTTAGGGTACTCACATGCCTTACAATTCAAATACTCAACTTTAGAAAGGCTGCTGATGTTATCCACCTAGAAATACACCTCTGGGAAGGTTGCAGCCAAGTATTCTCCGTAGTGCATCCTGGAACTGCATACTGCTGTAGTGTGATTAAGTAGGTGTTCTAACCGCAGACATGGCAATTGTGTGTGTGTGTATGTGTGTGTGTGTGTGTGTGTGTGTGTGTGTGGTTGTGTCTGTCTCTCTCTGATTGTGTAGAGAGCAATGCTTTTTAGGGTACTCACACTCCTTACAATTCATACACTCAACTTTGGCAAGGCTGCTGATGTCACCCACCTGGAAATACACCTCTGGGGAGGTTGTAGCCCAGTAATCTCTGTAGTGTGTCTGGTAACTGCATACTGCTGGGGTGTGGCAGTTGTGGATGTTTTGTGTGCGTTCCAATGTCTGTGTATGGAGCAATGCATTATAGGCTACCCACACACAGTGCAGTCCAAATGCACTACTTTGGTAATCCTGCTGATGTCATACATTGTGAAATACACCTTTGGGGAAACAGCTCCCCAGTAATCCATATGGTGTGTCCTATAACAGCTCCATGCTGCAGTGTGATATACACCATGGTCAGGGGTTCTATATCCATGCATGTTGGTTGTGGATGTTTTGTGTGTGTCTCACTGTTTGTGTAGGGAGCAATGCATTTTAGGCTACTCACTCACAGTACATTTGAAATGCTCTACTTTGGTAATCCTGCTAATGTCATCCATTGTGAAATACACCTTTGGGGAAAAAGTTCTCCAGTAATCCCCGTGGTGTGTCCTATAACAGCTCCATGCTGTAGTGTAATATAGACCTTGGTCAGGGGTTCTATACCTACACATGTGTGTGTGTCTCACTGTCTGTGTAGGGAGCAATACATTTTAGGCTACTCACTCGCAGTACATTTGAAATGCCCTACTTTGGTAATCCTGCTAAACCTTTGGGGAAGAAGTACTGCAGTAATGTCCATGGTGCGTACTATAACTGTGTAGTGCTGTAATGTAATAAACTGGTTAGGCAGGGGTTCTACTCCCACACATGACAAGTGTGTGTGTGTGTGTGTATGTATGTTTGTAACTCATATCCAGTGTGAGCGTGTAATACCCGTGGCCAATGTGGAGTAAGTTTTGCAGATTTCTTATATGGTGGCCCTACTATATATCACAATGTCAACTGTACTGGGATAACAAATGTAAAATATCTGAGAGGCTGGGGTGCAAAGCCATACCCATACATGTGACATCAAGGCCAGGCAATCAATTAGCAACCACAGTATTACTCAGATCACACTCTCTGCCCATGTCTCATACACACACATGCCTAGGCAACAGCCAATATGTGAGTAGTACATTGCATATTGGCCACTGATAGTGACTATGGAGTGATAGCAGTGGGCTACAGAGGGCATATCACCCTGCCCATCTGTCCAACATGCATGCACATGCAGAGAGTGCACCACCCCAATGGAAGTCTGCACCACCTGTGGTGCCTTCACACGTGACCCACAACGGACATACCATGCCTGACAGCATGCCCGTATGGACAGATGCCACTGACACCAGGGAATGCTGTTAGCATGTTATCAATGTAGGTGTAGGGTAAACCTGCTGCTCTTTCCCAGTTCCTGCCACAGGTGGGCAAGACTGGCACATCTGATGATAATCCATGTGCACAACATGGGCCAGACACCACAGGTACAGTTCCACGCATGTGGGAGGTGTGCACATCCTAGACACCATTTATGTCATGGACAAAGGAACACATACATGGCAGGTGATGCACAGCATTGGCCACACACAATAGTCACCCAGGTGACTGGATGGGGGATATAATACCCATCTGTGTGGACAAATGCAGAAACTACAGCCCTGAGTCACAATGCTCACCAGTCATGTGGCCTGATGCCAAGATATACCCATCACCTACCTTTGTATAGCCTGCTGGCACAGTTGACCACCACACACCCATGCAGACATGCACCCATGCATGTCAGTACTGGCACCCAGTGTGTTTGTGTGTGTGTTGTATAGTGCGTATGGCCACATCCAAACTCATTACAACCCCCATGGGCATACTGAAGCATGCTGTCCAATGTCTGACACCTTCTCATAATCTTTGCCCTTATGACCTCCATATGACCAGTGTGGTGCATGGGATATCTGCACAGTGATGTGTTGTGGCAATCCCACTACTGATGAGTTGCACTCCTGGCCCTGCCAAGTGTGTCAATTTGTGTGCGTCCCTGTGAGAGTGTGGCTGTGTTGACGCTGGCAACTGTTCATGCAGACAGGCATGTGTACGTCACCTACCTTATATGTACCATGTCCCTGTTGCAGATGTCACTCACCATCACATATATGTTCTGAGTGCTCCACAACAGGTAACCCATGTGGTGCATGCAATAACTGCATCTGTGATAGCACTACATAGTTGTCGGGGGTTTGATACCCTGTGCGGGTAAGTGTGTGACACAAACATGCTTCGGTTTTACTCTCCCATCCCTCCATGACAGGTATTTGCCTCTCTCTGCCTCTTCCACCCCCTCTCTGGTGGATGTGGAGACCCACACCTGCTTTGCTTAGGCAGCAGCATTTGTAATTTAAGTGATGCTCATGATCAGCTGATGGCCTCTGCATGAATTGCAGCCCTCCCCTAGCTGATTGCATGTGGTACAGCTGTGGTAACATTCCCATAGCCAATTGCATGGAAAGACACTCCAATATCTAGGAACATCATGGTGGTGTTGGCCCTTTTCATCCACTGTGAGCAGGAACTAGATCTGTTGTTTGGCAAACAGCATCTTAGATGGATTGGGGATTTACCTCTAACAACATACACTGTGGAAAGAGGGCAACAAACAGGAGGGGGGGGTGTGCCTGACCTGACTACAGGCTGTAAGTGCTGCTATACTGCATTTGGAGTAATGTTGGTTTAACAGTGCTTGTCCGGATATGGCTGTTGTACATGTTGCAATACCTGCCATGTCATTTCCATGTTTATGAGGAATCCCTATCTGCTGGTTCATCTGCAGACTGGCCAGTGTTGTGCCTTTGGTTTCATGTGTTAGCCACGGAAAATCTATCTGTGGACTGCAGAAGGTAGTGTGAGGATTGCAGTCTGTAGATGGTGAAGGCCATGACAGTTACTGACTTCATATCCCTCATAGGACATATGTTGCAACAAACCCTGTTACAACAGTAAATGTATGAGGGTATCACAGCAACATGTCAATACTGGCCCTGTGCATGTGTTCCCACCCACACCTCTGTCAACCTTTGTACATATGTCGTGCATGAAGTGGTGCATATGTGCCATACACCATAATTAGTGTCATCATATCTGATAACAAGCCAGTGCTATATCAGACTGCTACACATGTGATGTACAGTAGGGGTTATATTTCATGACATCACCTGGACATTCTGTGGATGATTGTACAGTACTGTGGACTGTGTACTTATGGTGAATGTCGTAAGTGTGTGTATTGTTAATATGTACTTTAGCCTGTGTACAGACTGTGGTAGATGTCATTGTTGTAGCTCCCCTCCTATCTGATGTTACATGCTGCCCCACTGCATGGTACCATATTGGCGTACATGTTCATACGGCCATGCACACACACACATGTCCCATACCACAGACAGCCATCAGAGCAGACTGTGTAGCAGCCCAGTATAAGTAGGGTCATTCTGTAAGTGGCACATATGAGGATGGTGTAGAATAGATAGTCCATATACTATAATAATATGCTAGCTTACTATATGAGGCTGTGGATGTGTTCACATTGGTTGTGGTTATGCACTTTCACACAGGTGTATCTTACCCTGTGCTGTGACATGCCTGTGGAGCCTGCTATATATGCAGGTACACGTGCATTCCCCCATAGGGGATGTAGGCCAGTGTTGAGCCAGTCCACCTGTAGCCTGCACAGTGTATTGTTACATGCCTAGCAGCTTAGTGTACTTCCCCAGAGAGATGTCATGTACAGATACTTGCCAGATGTACTGCTGCCATGCCTCCCTTAAAAGGCATGTATGTCAGACAGAGCAGTGGGATGTAGTACAGATATATGACAACATCTAGTGGGTAGTATGTGGCCATGTCACCCCTGTACCAGCAGTCATTATGTGTCAGGCTAGACAGGAGTGTGTGAATGTATAACCTCTGGTGGCAAATGTATACCAATTGTTATGTGTTATACCCATCTACATGGCTGTCTACATCCATACTGGCAGGCATGTTACACATGTTGTGCACTAAGGGCTTATGTGTATACCTCTGGACTGTACAGGGTGTGTCAGAATTTCCACATATATTAGTCAATATCTCTGCTGCAGTCCACAGAGGCATTACATTCTAGCAGCGGTACATTGCAATGATTTCCTTAGGATGTCCGTCAGTAGCCAATGACACACACATTAGAAGTAGAAGTGACCTTCCACACACACCATATCTGGGAAGACAATCCTGGTGACAGTAGCAATAGTGTACTAATATTCCTGCTATACATACCTGACATCCCCTTGCACTACGACTCTGGGACTATAGGGGCTGGGATAGGGCTACACTCCATGTCCAGGACATATGGTGGAAATATATGTACATATACTTATCCAGATAGCCATATATATATATGATTACACATGTGTAGTACTTCCAATTATCACTGTCATGGCAACCACCTACTATAAATCCCTGCATCATGTGGGTGTGGTCCCTTTACATTTCCTGTGTGATGGACATCCTTCCTGTGTGTGGACATCAGTGTTACAGACAGCAGGTAGCACTACCTCTTACAGGAGAGCCTGCACACTCAGGAGGTTCAGGAACTACAGACAGAGTATGAGTAGAGTTGGGTTATGCTTTGTATAGCACTGGTGTTACATGGTGGGTGTGTACAAACAACTTTACCTTGGAATGCAGTCTGCCTGCATAGCTATCAACAGTGGGCCTATCCTCTTGGCGGCTAGAGGTGTGCCTATCATGTGTTGTCTGTCCACCACACAGGTCCTGTGTCAGATATGTCACTGGCAGGGTGTGTGTTGAGTGCTATCAGTACATGGCTACATCCATTTCTGTTTTTGACCTCAATACCCTGACTAAGGGTATGTTGTAGACTATCCTGTGACACCAGCAACTTGTTTAGTGTATGGCAACAGTTCTCCACATGTGTGCCTGTGTCTCAGCCTCTGTTCTTCACCTACATATCAGGCTTTGCACATATGACATGCTGTCGGCAGTTGTTCTATAGTTGTGAGTATATCACACTGCCATTGCTGCCAGTAGTCCACTTCTGTTGTATCCCCCACACAAACGGTGGGGCTGGGGCCATATATGTGTGAGTCACCTACAAAATACATGTGTGCTCTTATGCACTCCAGAGGCCAGTGTATGTAACAGTGGTATATGGCCCTGTATTAATGAGTCGGGGGTGAGCACCATAAATGACCTAGGCTGCTAAAATATGTGGGGGTATCAGGGGTGAGCTGCCTTAAAGTATCTGGATGTACAGTACTGTATACTTCACATATAATTAATTACTTACATATCCTGGGTAAAAGCAAGCCTACCGTCTCCTGACATACAGACTGTTCTGTTTGTCAATGTGCATGTGATGGTGTCAGTTATGCCTTATTATGTAAGTTACAACCCATTTGGTCACATGATATCTTTACTACCTACTGATGTTGTACAGAGTGTAGTTAGAGGCTGCTGAATTATACACCTGCATTACATACTGTTGATTGTTTGGTATCCTGTGGCACAGTCTGTCCTCACTATTGTACAAATCAAAGGGCTTGGCCTAGACAGCAGCAGTTGTGAACCTTTCTAGACTACTGTAGTAGTATAACTGTTTCACAGTTGCAGTCCTCTGTGTATATGGATGTCAGTGTCTGAAAAGCTATATGACATGGCATATAGAACTCTAATAGTACACAATGAAAGGTATTACATTTCTGCAAACCTGTGTGTGGTGTTTCCACT
>NC_056730.1:754849344-754891844 GCF_019279795.1 Protopterus annectens | reverse complement strand
TGAAATTGGGAACATAACCAAAACATATATTTCCACATGGACCATTAATGGGTTTGAGAGACCCAAACATACGTCTGGCACAGATAAGTATCCCCCCCACAGCCAAACACATCTGGCCTGCAATACACTACCAACCTTAGCAGATCTCATAACCAGGACCTTACACGACAAGGGCAGTACATGTTAACAGTACTCCATCCCACCTGTATGATGTCAGGCTGGCATCAGTAACATATCATGCAGTACAGTCAAGTGAAGTGTCATGCTCTGGGGAACCCCCTGGGCAAGCTCAGTAAATAGCTGGGATCCCTCATACTATCCAACAGGCCTACACCTGACAATGGATTCATCACTGTTGCCAAAGACAACCACAAATCCACCATGTCAGCTTGGAACTACCACCCAGTAGCCTGATGAGCCTCATCTGCAGGGACATGGAACATATCAACCGTGAACCCATGGCCAATGTCACTGGTAATCTTAAAACCCTGGACCCCCACCAATGTTGGACTTGTCAAAGGCAGAGAATTCCACCTGAACCTGGTATACCTCCTTGACACAATCATGACAGGTGTAGATGAGGGTTAGGAGGTGCACACAGCCTATGTAGATCATAGCAGGCTTTTCTACACCATCCCACATGTAGGAATGTGTGTAGATGTTAAGGAATCTACCTCCGTTCACAGAATATGTTTCCCCCAGGACTGCTTGGCAAATGCCAATATTCCACAGGTGCCATCCCATGGACATACAGTCCTTCACAGGTCATAGATGTGTTAATGCCCTCCTCCACACTGTACAGGTGTGCAATAATACTGGGGTTGCTATAACTCACTGGTTGTGGCTGTTGTGGACACATCCACCAACATTGCAGTTACTGTTGCATCTATCCCCCCACATAGCTGTCTGTAATACTGTGCAGTGTATGTTATCAGGTTGGTTAGTTGTTGTTTACACCATTCACAGTAGTAGAGTGCCTCACATCCTCCTAAGGGTAGGGCTATGCCACCAGCAGTGGCACACCCATGTTGCTAAGATGAGGATCGCAGTAGAATGGGGAAAGGGACATACACCCTGCTGTTAGCATATTCAATGTCATTCAAATAGCAGACTGCATATATACCAATGTGTGGTTGTGCCTTTCCTGTCTTGGTGGGATTACATGGGCAACAAATGTGTTACATGCACGGGGACATAGCTCCATGTGTACAGTCTTGTATCTGTACTGCATTCAAACCAACGGCTCTATGTGTTGTACCCAGCCATGTCATGTGTACCACCCACTGCACTTACTGGTGTCCACTGTAGAAGGCCTGCTGACACTGTTACACCCATCAGTCATATGACACATGGACAACCACAACACAATCAGAATAGATAATGGTGAAAACAATACAGCATTGCTAATTACAGCTATAATGCAACATGGCTGCACAGCTACACCTTCCAGAATGTTAGCATTTCACTTTACTGCTGACAACATGCTACACAGCATTCCATTGCTACACTGTTGTACAGTCACCCTGTGCATCAGCACCATGTTAGCCTTTCCCTGCATCAATATTATGGATGACAGGATGTGGCACAGGTATCATCATATGCACAAGGTGTGTTGTTGGTTTGTCAGAGGCCTAGGCTGAGCCATACAATTGACAATGTCTGCTTGTGTGTGTGAGGGGCTGAGTAGTGTTATGGGTCAATGGTGATGTGTGTGCAGGTATGTGGTTGCCGTAGGTTTGTTGTTTATGTGTGTGTGTCTGCATGCACACAGTTGCACCATGTGGCTGCCCTATACAGGGATTTGTGAGACAGCTGCAGACTGTACCTGGAGGGTTTGCAGTTCACCATCTCTGGCCACTGACATGGGACCTGCGCCTGGCAGAGGTGCCACAGGCAGTATCAGGTACAAAGCCAGATAGGGTACTGTCCCCAGAGGTTTACAAATATCCACTGGATCCAGATCCCTCCTGAGACTGGCCATGGCCACGTGCACGTGGTCTGCTATGACAGTCTGTGGACAGCACCCCCCCCCACAGTGCTGGGGCTGGTACTGCCACTACGGGAGCGGCTGTGACTGGTGAGACATCTACAGTGACCTCCAGCTGCTGATGTTGCTGGCATACGTCTATGTGGCCATTGCAACCGTCCTGCCCTATCCTGTCCCATGGACATGACATTGTTGATGAGATCCAATGTCTCAACTCACCATCTATCCATGACCTCGGTGTAATTACGAATGGCACCTGCTAGGTTACGAATGCTGTCATTTACAGAGGTGTGATGAGCCCTCTGTGCCATTTGACCCTGTCTGGTGTACCATTCCATCCATGCCTGTGTCTCCATGACAGCCTGGAACATGTGTGTGGTAGATATACATGTGGCACATCTGCCAGGGGCATGATGACCAGCAGTGCTCTGATGAGCACCCCTGAACATCTGCCTATGTGGTACCCCACTGGACATCCGACTATGGCTGCTGTGTCCTGACATACGTGCCATGGATACCACACTGTCCTGGCCAATGCCATCCATAGACTGTCCCTCAGATAAGGCCAACAGTGATGAGGTATGTAGAGGCAGTGTGATTGTGTGTGTGGATGGGGTGGATACTTGTGGGATGTCAATTGGTGGCCCAGCAGCAGACTCTGACGACCCTGCCTGTGTCTCAACACACCTATCCTCATGGTCACTGTCTGTATCAGTGACATCAGATTCCCTGCGGGAGGGAAGCAGCCCCACCTCGCCACCTGTAAGGGGAAAACAGGGAACAGACTGTAAGACCTGTACATCACCGCTTAACAGTATACACACACACACACACACACACACACGCACACACGCACACACGCACACACACACGCACACACACACACACACACACACACACACACACACACACACACACACATGCAGACATGGCCACACACACAGACATACACACATGCAGTAGACATACATGACAACCCATACACTCCACTGGACAGCGCTCACAGACAACTCCAGCACCCCCATAACACACACAATAGTCGGTGATGGTGCAGTACATTATCACACACAGACCTGTAATTACACACATGTCAGCATGCAGGACATGTGGTGCTCAACAGCATGCAGTGCAACTGTAGTCAATCCCTGTTACCGACATTATACATGGCTGTGATGCATGGCTTCTGTTAGTAGGTGATGGCCCTCCCCCTGGAACACACTGCACCTATGTCCACAATGTCCAGAGCATTGCTGTGCATCTGTTTAGCACCCTGGCATGTACTGTGCACCGTACCTCACAGGTGTACACACCATTGCAGGATGTGTATCTGTGTGTCAGTTGTGTTTCCTTTGCTGCTCACAGCCTCTGTGTATTTCTCATTATATGTGGACACGTGGTTTGTGAATGCCTGATGTGTATTCACAGAGGTCATCATCAGTGGTGCATGTATGAGTGATAGAATACCATTAGACTGATCACAGGCACAATGTACTGTACCTATGGTGAGTGTACAGAGAATTATTGACATGGCACCCTCTTCCATGACATGCCATGGTGCAACACTTCCGCATATGGCAACACTACACATACCTCATATGTGACATATGACCTAGGCAGTCAATTGCATTATGAGCCATATGTGTCAGTTGTGCAGATGCTGATTGAGATGCATGCCATTTGTGGGTGCATATGTGTGCACACACATATCATGATGGTGTGTAGCAATAACTGCTATGTGTACTACTGCGGTCACAAGACCTGGCAGGGGTATATTAGCATGGGCCATAATAATGAGCCAGTAGATGGTCAGTCAGGCCTGCAAATGTTCCCAAAACCTGCATGTTTGCATGCTAAACACATGCACAGCCCTTGGAGGTCATACAGTACCATCACTAGTGCCGTGGAGTCAGGGTTATGTCTGCCACACTTCATGAACTTGACTGTGTGCAGATACAGCCATTCTCAGTGGGTTTGTGTCTCCCCTCCAGTGCACTGTTGTGTTTCTGGATGACACACCCTCACCAACTCCTGCTACATTGCAAATGCTTGACATCAGTGGCCTACACATGTGTGTCATATTGCAGTATCCCAAACTAGGAACACCATGTGTACTGGCATATTCCCTGCCAATGCAGGGCAAACATGCAGGTGTACAGTGGCACTAGCATTGTACAGATGAGGATGTCATCCCTGGGTTGGGGTGAGGTGTGGTTTGTGCAGCACATGTATCGTAACTGCAACATCCTGGACTTCCCCAACATGGTGCTGGTACATCAGAACACATTGCAACACATGGCTTTGGCAAAGTTCCACCATTATGCAGATCATATCTGTAGTGAGCCCTGCCTGATGTTGCCTGTGGTACACATAGGTTTATAGGTGAGTACTAGTCTATTGGTCCTGGGGCCTACATAAGCCTAGCCACAAGGGTTCCCAGGCATGCACCACCAAATAATGTTATTCCCCTGTGCCCCTGTCAGGCTGTGGCACACATGTACTACCTAGGGTGAATTCCCCATTTCCCATCCAGTTGTCAAGTGTTTTTGTAAAGAGGGCCAATGAGTAGCATTGCCTGACATAAATGGGTAGTCTGTTCCAGAGTGTGGGAATTCCCCAGGACAGGGCCCTATCCCTCCAGTGTGTTCTGTTTAATGTGTTGATGAGGTTTAGGACCCTGGAGAGTGTGTTTGCAGAGGGATTGGGATTTCCTTATGTATATCATGTTCAACTGCTCTGTGTATGACATAGCTGTGTATGTTTGGCAGATGTCTGCTGTGCCTGGGCAATGTGCACTGGAGTGTAGCCACAGTTATCTGAGATGGTCTGTGTATTGCATGTGTTTGAGGCTGGTTAATCTCATTAGTGAGGCATGTGCTCTGTCAGTGAACATGTACAGCATGCATTATGGGTAGGTGTGTTAGATGTATACATGGCCTACACCTTAACTATGATATGCACGGTGTATTGCCAAGCATGACTTTAAAACATACTCACCAGCATCCGGCCGCTACCTTGCTGGTATCCCAGAGGTACCTACATTGGGATGAGATAAAGTTGATGTCAGTGGCCACAGCTGTGGCATTACTACAAGGTTGGTGCAATATTGCAGTAAAACAACAGCTGAAGTCCACAGTACTACAGATTATGCACAACTGATTATCAGTACTACACAGCAACAGACTCCACATCTCACATATGCATGATCTACCTGTACAGATGCATACACAGCAGTGGTCTACTGATATGCCCTGGAACCTTACCTGCATGCTCCATGTCTGGTGTGTGGGTAGCACCCACCACCATGACTGTATAGGTCTGCAGCTCTTGTGGGCAGGCAGATGCCACCTGGCTCATGAGCAGCTCCTCAACTCTAGTGAGGGGGGATGGATGTTATGCCCCCCCCCCATTGCTAGGTGGTCACCCTGCACAGCAGCGGCATGGCGACGTACATGGTGGAGCATGTCACTACAATGATGGTGGACCTGCTCATATGTACGGTTGTGCATGCCCACCTCATTTCCCCTGCAGACCACATCATTCAACATGGTGGTGCACTCATGTTGTCTTGGCTTGTTCTGGAGAACAGTAGCTGATAGTTCTGGATGAGGCTGTTGAGCATGATGTCATCCTCAGTGGCACTTTAGGTTGGATTCCTTGGATGTGCCATTGTCCCTGAAAGACATAAAGATAGAAATATGTCTGAGCAACTCATTTGGCACAATTACCATAATACAATACACATATCAGCCTCCTGCCACCATATTAGCTCCAACTTAATGTTCACACAGTGCAAGTGGTATGTCTCTGGTTTATCTACCATTGGGACATATATTGTAATGTGCAACACTTTCTGCTATGTGTTTATAGACATGCTCCCTGTGGGAACACTAGAGTTGCTTGGCTATTACGGAGTATTTCACCTGCATGCCATTGTCACTGCCACTATGTTTCCACATATGCATGTGGTATGCTTGCTATGTGATTGCTGCACATCTGCCATTCTGTGTTATTGGTATCTATGCATGCTATTGGACATGTTCTGGGATTGTGTGGACTATTACAACCCACATATGTTCCATGACAGTGACACAACAGTATGTGTAGGGGATATTTGCCAGCAGAAACACCTCTCCCACCTAATGTGGACATGTTACCAGGCCACATCACATCCATGACCCACCATGCAACTTCATTATCTACTGTTCTGGCACTACCTTCATGTGCAACCACCTCAGGGGATGGTGTCCCCCCAAAGGAACATACACAGACATATGCCTATCACCCACAGTTAGGTCAAGGGTCTGGTGCATAGGGAGCTCCACAGAGACATGAGGTATGTGCTACATCACCTGGAGGCATGCAGTACACATACAAAAGGTTACACATACACGCTCCTCCAGCTCAGCCCACAGCCCAGGCACCTTTATGCCCTTATAGATGCTGTCATGACTGTCCATGGGTGGGCACCATGTTCCCTTTGTTCCCATATGGGGGCTCATTGGCATCCACATTCCAAACAAAACTACCCATCCACAGTGTTTACCCAGCACATGTGTCGTATAACAGCCCTGTATGCTGTCTTGTTTGTCACCCAACCAAACCTACATACCAATATGTGCCTACTACCCTTCACCAACATAGATATCCCACCTTCTCAAACAATTGTGATGTGCTCCTAACATGGGTTACACACCACACTTCACACTCCATTTAGCAGCCATGTACTGGTGTGTAGATATGTTGTGTATTGATGTGTGATGTTCTGTCACACATGTCATGGCAGTGGACATGTACTGACATTTATATAATTTATATATAATATCTAAATATCTAAATATATATATATATATGTGTGTGTGTGTGTGTGTGTGTGTGTGTGTGTGTGTGTGTGTGTGTGTGTGTGTGTGTGTGTGTGTATGTATATACCTATATGTGTCAGTATTATGTATATGTGTGTGTTTGTGTTTTATATATATATAGATATGTAGACCTACACACACACACGCATATATATATATATATATATATATATATATATATATATATATATGTGTGTGTGTGTGTGTGTGTGTGTGCTTATATATATATATATATATATATATATATATATATATATATATATGTACATATATGTGTATATATCATTTTGTGTTGTTTATATATATATATATATATATATATATATATATATATATTTACACATATGTATAACTGCCCGAAGTTCTGTAGAAATACACAGCTGTGAATATATATCACACATATATTTATATTTATATATGTGGGGTGCATACAAACATCTGGTCGACACTCTTGTAACTCTCTTTTCTTCACAGCTGAACTGTTCTGCCTTGCTGCAAGACAGACAGGTGTCACATGTTAACACAGACTAACATTAGGGGGATATATATGGTGACAGATTTTAGATAAGCATATTATACAGCTATGGCAGCTGGGCATGCAATGCTACACTTTAACGTGTCTGTCCTGCAGGTGGTGTGCTCTCACACTCATATGTCTATCATGACAATATTATTACCACCACCAGCCGTTGGCCACAGTAATGTACAGAGCACAGATATCATGGGTCACATCTTTGCCATTTGCTGCTGATCTGCACAGCTGACAGGTATGTCCCACTGCCCATAGGGACAGACACTATTGTCCAGAGCAGTTGTTGAGCAGAACATCATTACAGGAACAACTACTGATGGCACATATAAATCATTTCACATAATATATCCTATTATTCTATGCCATATACTACATGCAAATAAATACATATATGTTTCACATACCTTTTATGTTTTTTTCCACTGTAACAAATCCCTGAGCTTTGTTATTTGTTTTTAATTTGTTATGGTTTTATTTTTTTTTCTTTCTATCTCTCTCGCTCTCTCAGTCTCTCCAGTAGAGAGACTGAGCTGATTTGAATAGATTGCAGCATGCTTTTGCAGGTATTGCACATGATCAGGTGATGGCCTCTGCACCAGTCAGTGTCCACCAATTGCTAATTGCATGCAGCCTGCTGTATAGTATTTCAGATAACCACTGTCATGGCAACCCAGTACTATAAATTGCTGACTTCTGTGGACATTGTCCCTTCACCTTTCCAGTATGGAGGACATCTTTTCTGTGTGTGGACATCAGTGTTACAGACAGCAGGTAGCAATACCTCTTACAGTAGAACCTGCAGACACAGGACAAATACACATTTGGGTAAGGTTCCAGACCTACAGACAGAGTGAGTAGTTGTATGCATTGTATATTGCTGGTCTTACAGGGTTTCTGTGTAGATGGTACTTTAGCATGGAATGTAGTCTGTCTGCATAGCTCTCAACTGTGGGCCTATCCATATGATAGCCAGAGGATTGGCTGTTAGGTTTTGTCTGTGCACCACACAGATATTGTCCCAGATATGTCAGTGGCATTCTGTCTGTTGAGTGCTATCAGTACATGGCTGCATCCATGTGTATTTCAATGTCATATTCCTGCATAAGGGTATGATGCAACAAATCCTATAACAACAGCAATTTCCTGGGTGTGTAACAGCAATAATGCAAATATGGCTCTGTGTTCCTGCTTATGTCCTCCACATATATGCCAGTCTTTGTCCTGCTGTAATACAATAAGAGATTGTTAGGTAATGGCCTATCATTATTTACTGCTAGCATTACTGCTATTATCCCAGTCATGTCTTGGACTCCCACACCAACTGTTGGACAAGGTCCATATATGTGGGGGCAAAAGGTGGGCAACATATATGTGCCCTTGTACATTCCAGAGGTGAGTGTGTGTGGTGCACAGTGTTTCTTGCCCTTGTACAGCCTTTTATGGGGGGGGGGGTGTTGTATGCCATTAACCTAGGCTGTGACACCTTTTCAGGGATATAAGTGTTAAGACACATTGAGGTGTAAGCATGCACACTTTCATACATTCCTCCATGGGAACAGTGGTGGGCTACAGCTTACAGTGTTACACAATGTTCAGTCAGTCAGTGTGATAGTGAGATGTTAGGTTAAGCAATGTTATGTACGAGATGCTGTGACATTACCACAAGTGCTACATTTCCCACTAGGGCATGACTACAGGGTGTAATTGGAGGCTTCTGAACTACATCTGTAATTGTTGATTGTTACTTATCTTGAAGGCAAATCCTGTATCTACTGTTGTACTAAGTGAATGCCTTGGCCTGGACAGCATAGTATGGTATATATCCGCATTGCTTGCATCTACTATTTTCTGTGGGCCTTGCATTCATCACTGATTACATATTTCAATATTTATGTGGTGTAAGTACTGGCATACATTATTGTACAGTACACAAATAAAAGTTTTCTGTGTATGCATACATGTGTGTCGTGTCATGTCCTTTGAATTGTGGGTGGGTATATGTTTAATGTAAGTATTCTCATTTGTGGGAATGGTTGCCACATTACACATTTCACAGGTGCCAGTTACAGGGCTTGTGGCTGAGGGATATACTTTGCACCCAGTACTTCTACACTACTTCTACATATGTATGACTACTAATACCTTTTGTCTGTGTATATGTGTATGTACCTATATATAACTCATATATATATATATATATATATATATATATATATATATATATGAACATATTTATCTATCTATATACAATTGATGTTATATGATTATTTGTGAGTCATGTATATATATATATATATATATATATATATTTATATATATATATATATATATATATATATATATATATATATATATATATATATATATATATATATATATATATATATATATATATATATATATATATATATATATATATATATGTATATATATATATATATATATATATATGTGTGTGTGTGGGTGTATATATATATATATATATATATGTGTATATATAGATATATATATATGTATGTATATATATATGTATATATATATATATATATATATATATATATATATATATATATATATATATACACACACACTCACACACACACACACACACACACACACACACACACACACACACACACACACACACACATATATACCTGTCTATCTGTCTACATTTACAGATATATATCTGTCCATATGTCCATGCATGTTCGGCTCATATTTTGGCCTGTCTCTCATTCTCTTGGCAATTGACATGGATGATCCCAGCATTGAGGTCCGTAACTAGTACCAACACTTTTGTGTTTCAGACTTCATCTCCTTCTACATATGTGTTCTAATACATATAACTGTGTAACTAGCAACATTTTAAGTATATTAGAGCAGTAGTTGACATATATCCCTATTTGTACCAACATTGTGGCACACTTTGTCCAGACTTCTTGCATTAACAGGTTGTGTGGTATGATATTACATTCCTGTACTGCTGACTGATTGTGATGGATGTTATGTTTGTGAAAACATCAGGGATATGTATATCTGCCATGGTTTAGTGGCAAATCACTTTGTTCAGGGTCCCGGGTTGGAGCCTTGCAGAGGAATTTTATTTTGTTCCTGGGCAGAACACTGCCTATTGGATACAGAGTGATTAAGGTACTTTAAAGCAATTGTAAGCGGGTTTGCGCAGGTTTGCATGGAGCTAAGCACAGCCATCTTCTGGTTACAGTAACTTACAGTCAGTTAGCTTCTATATTGCTTAACCTGTGTAGTCATAGCTTACTCCCACACAAACAGGCTGAAACCTGCTTACTGCTGCTTAAAAGTGCCTATTCCCGCTTACCTCCATGCTAATTTCTTTAACAGAAAAGAAAAAGGGGTGATAGGAAAGTGATGAAAAAGGGTCACAGAGAGGGAAAGACAGTAGGCAAGATAGCTAGGGATGTGCTGGAAGGGTGTAGGGGAGGTCCATAGCTGCCCATTTCTTCTACAGCAACAGCTGTGCATATGTAATGAATTTGGGGGTACATTTGAACACTCCAACCCCTGGGAGAGGGATGAAGACAACAATAATATGTTGTGTTGCCAATTAGACCAGATTACATATGTCCAGTGGACTTGTGTGCAAAATGGACAGCTATGTATGGGTCATAATTTTTTTTTTTTTGGGGAACAGATTGCCCTTTTCTTTTTTTAAGATGAGAGTGGGATGTTGGGGAAGGACAGTAGGTATGTTCAGGGAGGATAAGTTGGGAAGGATGACAGACAAGACAGCATACAGGGGCGGTACATGGCACATGTGGGGGGGAAACACCTTGGATGGGGAGGGGTGTTTGGAAGTCGCAGGCCCATGATCCCCCAAATGGAAACATTGGGACTGAGGTCCCCACCTATGGGCAGTCACCACCACACCTTCACGGCCACAAAGATGGCTGTGTTGGGGGCTGTGTAGGAGGGGCAGGCTCATCCTCTAATTGCACCAGTTGGCCCACAAGCTGGCGTAGCCAGTCTCAAAACTCCATATCTAGCTCCCTATGCATCACAGCCCAGGCCTGATGATGGGTGACATGTTCCTCTCCATGCCCACACCCAGGAGGGGGGCGAGCCCCATCCCCCGCAGCGGTTCCACCCAAAAGTGGTGCAGGGGCAACGCAGGAGGAGGTCCCTGGCTGGGTCCCAGACATGCTAGTGCCCGGTGCCATGGCCAACTGACATGGACAGATGGGTCCGCTGGGACTGGCCTTCCCATATGAGCTATGTTGTAGCAGGTTTATGACAGATATGGGTTAGTAACAGTCTACAGCATTTGGGATTTGTTATAACAGCATACATAGATATTCCCATTAACCCAAAACAACAGATTTAAAACAGTTGCAGAGCAAGCAGAACACATACATATATGGAACAACAGTGGCTATTACAACAGCATGCAGGTTTCATTGATGGCAACAGGTCACCAATATGGGTGTATTTTAACATGGCACATGCATAGAAACAAATGTCAATATTTATAAGCCATTAGGACATATGTCCCAACATACGTTTGGAGTGTACACATACTGATTGAGGTGTGTCATTGGGTTATTTTTGCACATATGTTAGGGGTGAGAGAGAGAGTTCAATTAACAACTAATATATCCTTGTAGTTTTCACAACATTCTTAGTCACTGCAGTGATCTGTCCCTTACATGTATTATTACACTACCCAATGGCCTTCTATTGTACACTGGTATGTTTATAGATTATTATATACGTGACCTGTGTCTTACATACAGGTGTGATAAGATGCAGGTGTTAATGCAACATATGTTGAGAATTGCTCTTATACACTTTGGGTGAGGTGCTAAAATGACAGGTTTGTTTTCATACCCATTCTCTGAGTATGTACACATCTGACTATCAGTTATATGTCATTAACGGCTGCCTACATTTCTTAGATCATCACACAGATTTTTCATGGGAACAGGGTACCAGGTTGGTGATGTGGGCCATTTATCTGGTCATGCCGCACAGATTGGAACAGTTGTGGGGTTTGAATATGCATACAACTTTCTATTTGAACATTGTAGCAAATTCTGTACAGGTGTTGGGTGTAATTATGCATACAACCTTCTATCTGAACATTGTAACAAAATCTTTACAGTTGTGGGATATGATTATGCATGCAACTTACTAGCACTCCCGGGATTCAAACCCCTGCTGTGTGTGACAAAAAACTTACAGTTAACATCACAGTACACTGTACTATCAGGGAATTGATGTGAAGTTATCTACTATTTTCTGTGTAAGTCTCCCTCACTTGTACAATATGACTGACCTCTTGGCACTTCCAACATTGTTATACAGAACTTCATGCACATTTTATCTGCATACCACAGTGTGGGTAACACTGATTAATACAACAGTACTATTTATAGTATGCAACAGTTCAACAACATATGAAAGAAGAGTAAACAGAAGCACTCCAGGGATTATACCTTTATTCACAGACTATTATACATTTATTTCTACTGGTACAACACTTTCTAAGGCTCTTATATTTATTTGTTATGACAGTACATGCAGAATAATTACTAACCTGCCTCGTGACACAGCCTTTGCAACCTAGCATTATGAGCTTGCTGGTTCACAGCTCGCTCATCTGCAGCTGTTAAAGAAATACAGTGATATTTAGCCATACCTATCCATAGTATACACAAGCTAGGCAATTATTAACTACTTAGTAGAATGAGTACTTACTCAGTTCTGGGGCATTAGACATCTGCCGAGACTCCTGGATCCACTGTTCCAGTACATCCCCCCTCCACTGCTTCAGGTCAGCATGGTGGTGTCTGACCAGCTCACCAGTCCGGGGTATATCTGTGGCACTGGTGAGATCATGAATGAGACTGTCCCAGGCCTCCATTTTATACTGTGAGCCTTGGTGCTGGCCCTGCAGTAGTGTCTGCTCATGGTGTTTTACCAGGAGCCATACCATGATTTTTGACTCCTGGATGCCCCAGTGCTGCACTCTAAATTGAGTGCCTTCACCCACACCAGCCATTTTGCCTGCAGTAGGAAGCTACAACCAGTTATGAGAAGTATTCCTGCCTGTGGGGTTTAAATACAGCCAAATTTCTGCACTTTCCGTGATTGGCTGGTTTTGAAAAGACTAAGCTATGGGCACACCTGCTTACCTAAGATTGGCAGTGCTTAAGGAGGTATACCAATAGGCAGATTGAATCAGTTGCCCTACACATTGCTTACACTTAACAAGCTAAGCTGTGCAGCGGTTAGCATTACTTAACAGTTACTTAGCATTATATTTGCTTTTTGACAGTGATTTATTATTCATTACAGGTTATATATGTGTCTGGTAGCCATGATTCATGTGTACGTACATGGTATGGGGTCCTGGGGACTTCTACACTTTATTACAATAACACTTCATGTCTGTGCTTACTGCAGTACTCCAGTTCACATATGTATGTGATGTAGCTGGGTATACAACATAAGGCTGTATAGAAAGTCCTTTCACATGTTCAGCTTGTTTTCCTATGGAGAGGTTTGTTTCTTAAAACCTCACTCTTATGTACTGTTGTGTTGGCTTAGTGGTTAAGTACTGTGACTGCAGGGTCCATGGTTCACAGCCTGCAAAAGCTGGTTATTTTTTCCTGCCCAGAACAGTGGCTGATGCATACTGACTGGTCAAGGCAGTTTTGAGCACTTGTAAGCAGGTTTGCACAGCTTTGCTCGAGGGTAAGCAATGTTAACCTACAGTTACATATGCTTACAGAGAGTTAGCGTAAATCTTGCTTCACCTATGTGCGCATTGCTTACCCCCATGCAAGCAGCCTTAAACCCGCTTACTAGTGCTTAGGTGTGCTTACTACCACTTACTAGTGTTTAAGAGTGCTTACTACCGCTTACTAGTGCTACATTTCAGACAGTCATAGTGTAATGGTTTTTAGGGAGGTGGGGAATTTGAAGACCTGTATGGACTTATCATTCATTACACAGTTTACCTTCCATTTGTATCTGTCATATTTTATGGGTCACGTGATTATCTGTGGACTTTGCAACATTATAGCACTGACTCCTCACATCTACATTAAATGCAGTATTGCAGTTCAGAAATATATGTTACTTATTAGGTTATGCAATAAAAATATTTATCATAGACAGTGATTTGGAAGGGAAAATAGAATGCACTGCAAGGGGACTCGAACCGGAAATGATTGTTTGTAAGGCGACTGCTCTGCCCACTACACTATTGCTGTACTGCTTCATTTGATATATCTTACTTTTTATCTTCTTTCTGCTATTTCACCTGTATTAACTGTAGCTAAGCAATGGGCAAACTCAGTTACCTACAGTTAAACCTCATCCGTTTTATTAAAAAAAATATTACTTTTTATTTTCCATCTTCAGTATTGCTTTTATATATGTGGGGGGATGTCGCTGGGGATATAGATATGTCTATGAACGGTCCCGCTCATTGTTTACGATCATTCTGCAGTCCTTCATTGCAGGGGTGTGTATATTGTGAGAGCTCTGCTCTCAGACATGCTCCCTGCACTTGTCCATGCTCCGTGTCAGATTTGGAGCTCAGGCAGTGGCCTTCATTAATAGGCATGGCGCGCTGCCGTTCTCCTCCTAAGCGGACGCTTCCATGCAGGACTAGACTGGACCTGCATGGAAGATTAGTAAATCTGGGGGTGTAAATGTTACAAATGTGAAGCACTGCATGACCTGCTATTCAGCCCTGGTAGTTTGGCTTATCAATGATGTGTATTAAAGCATGGGGCAATGACATAATTTGCGATGACTTGTTTTAAATCATCAGTGTGTCATACTAGATGGAATTTACTCGGAACTGAACCACATCTGTGTAACTTCCTTTAACACAGTCAGGAACTATGTCCCAGATTTTGAAAAAGTCTCCTCGCATGGCAGCATACATAAAATGTATGGGGCAAAGTGTGACTGCAATGTTGTAAGATCATAAGGTTCAGGCAGGCATGGAGCAACATCACACTATGGCTATAGGAAGGACTCCATCAGATGTAAAATAGTTATCAGGGCGGATAGTACTCTAGCTCATGATTGTGAAACACCATGTTGTACTTGGATCACATTTGTGTTCTGATCACATAAGGAAGTTTGTGATTTCCAAAACACATTTGGAAATATCATATTTTGCCTTGCATAATGTTTATTCCTTATAAAGATTTACATTGTGTTATGCACAGCTCTATAAAATGCCAGCACTACATTTGAAGGAAGCTCTGCAATGCTTTTCCAGTGCTTCAGCTGCATTGAGAGACATCCAGGCTAAGATAAGAATATTTTATTGATTAACTACACTTGTACTTGCTTTATACACTGACCCATGATATTTTGAGCATTTCTAAAGCATTTATTTACTTATGTGTCAAAAAATAGTCATTTCTCTTTTCATTGGCTTTTCTAGTCTGCATGTCTTTAAATCTCTTAGGTTCATAGGTGTTTACTAGGCTAATGACCACAAAGGCCTCTTTAAGCCTAGCCATGCAACCCAAATTTCTGACATGTTGTGGTACCCTTGTAAGTGTAAGGAGGGGCTTGGGAGATAAAACATTTGCAAGCAGGGGCCTGGGTGATGAAACATTTACAGGCTGCCTGTGTCCATTAGAGACATAGGTGCCAGATCAGGGATGAATTTCCTGCTCCCCATTCAATTGTCCAAGTTACACTTGAATTGGGTTAGGGAGGAATTCTGCTTCACATGGACGGGAAACCTTTTCCAAAGATGGAGTAACCTCTGGGATACATCGCTGTTTCTCCTGCATGTTCTATTTATATCACAGGAAAGGTTTAAGCCTTCAGTATGGGTAATGTTGGTGCTGTTTGTTTTGCAGATATGCAGGAGGTCCACCAGAGTGGGGTCTAAAAATCCCTTGTATACCAGGCATAGATCTCCTTCAACAGCCTGTAGGAGACAGAATACAGGGATAGGACCTTAATGCAATCTGCACAGGACATGTTACTTATGCCCTGTGTTCTTTCAGTAAGAAACCTCTGTGGATGTTCCAATTGTTGAATATGCCTGGTTAGTTACATACAAAAGGGGGCATCGTACCCAGTGATAGGTCTGATAAATACCAAATACAGTGGAACAATGACTTCCTTTGTCCTAGATACCATAACTTTGTTAAGAAGTTGATCAACATAGAATGTTTCCTCACTACTGTAGACACTTAATGGTCAAAGGCTAGATTAGTGGCAATGTGTGTCCCCAAGTCCCTGACTATTGAGTCGACTCTCAGTGGTGTGTTGTCAATATGATAGTTACCAAGGATGGATGATTTCCCGAAGGATACTGTTATGCATTTCTTGGCATTTAGTTTTAGTCCATGGCTCTGACATCAGTTGCATATCTGTGTCAACCCTTCCTGGAGAACATTTGTGTCTGTGGGATTCAATGACAGATCCTAATTTGCAAACATCTGCAAATTTACTAATCCAGAGGCCATTGATTCTGGCCTTGACTTTCAGAGAAGTAAATACCAAAAAGAAGTGGTCCCAGGACCAATCCCTGAGGGACTCTACTTGTGACTGGCCTCTTTGTTGAGGTGGACTCCCCAGTTCTAACTTTCTGGATCTTGTCTGTGAGCCAGTTGGCTATCCACCAGATGGCATAGGAGTTTGTACTTTACCTCTTGAGTTTGTCAATAATGCCCAAGTGGAGTATTTCATGAAATGCCTTGGCCAAGTCAAGGTAGGCAGCATGAACTATTTTGCCCTCATCAATTGCTTTGGTGACCTTCTTAAAAGTCCACCAGGTTAAGTAGGCATGACTTGTCCTTGACAAAACCAAATTGGGTTAGATCCAGTGTCTGGAGGTTTACAATGTCATTAATGATCATTTTCATGATAATTCTTTCCATGGCTTTGCATATAAGACTAGTGAGACTTATAGGTCTGTAGTTTCCAGGGTCTTTAGATGGCACATCTTTGTGCAGAGGGATGACTGTTGCTGTTCTCCATTCATGTGGCATGAAGCCTGTTTGAAGGTTACAGTTAAATAGCAATTCCAGAGATCCTGATAGGTCATGTTTCATGCTATTTAGAAGGTTTCCTGTGGTATTGTCTGGGACCACTGATTAGGGTTACCACCTGTCCCACTTTGCGAGGGACAGTCCCTCTTTGGGCAGTTGTGTCCTGACAAAAATTGTAAAAACGGCAAATGTCCTGAGATTTTATGACAAAATTATTTCCTGTATTTTATGTAGTAGTTGCATAAAACAGTTATTATGTATCTAAAATACCTAAATGTTATAAGAAACAGAATAAGCAACTAAAATGCTACAAGAATAAGCTTTTATTTAGGCAAAAAAGTTAAGTTCTATCCTTTGTACTGACCGTGGGTATGTGTCGGCCTGTAAAATCTGATGTTTGTACCAAAAATGTCCCACTTTGGCCATTTGAAAAGGTGGCAACCCTACCACTGATGCAGTGTTCTTGGCCTTAGAGTGAGCATTATGGACTTGTCATCTAGTAATAGCAGGGGAGTTAGATTTGATGATATTTCCTGAGGGAAGGTTGAGGGGGAGAGAGGGGTAAAGTTGGAGCCGAATTTGTCAGCCAGTAGCTTTGCTATATCTTCCTGGCTCAGTATAGGCGGCTCCATTTACAATGAACTCTGCACACAACTGTATACTGCTTTTCAGGTTGCGGACATAGCTAAAGAATGCCTTGTGGTCATCCTTGGCCTGGGAGGCCAAATTTACCTCAAATTTGGCATTGGTAGATTTTATTTGTCCTCAGAGTTGTTTGTTTAGTTTGTTGTGAGTGATTTTATCCTGCTGTGTGCTGCACCTCCTATATTTGCATGTTGATTTTTCTCATTCTACCAGAGTGGCTTGTTTTTTTAAGTTAGTTCTCTACTTCTTTCTGGTAGGTACAGCTGCCTCCGTGCAGCTATTAACATGCTTGTATAGTATTTTTGTGAACAGTTCTGCATAGGCAGCAGTGTTTTTATGATTTATGGGGGCTTGAAATTTTGCAAGGTTATTACTTCATACCAGGAAGTTAGCCTTAGAGTAGTTCATGAATATTCCAGGTTAAGCTGGGGTTCCAGGTTTTATTTTTACTTCAAAGGGTACAATTTTGTGGTCTGACCTTACCAGAGAAAACATTACACTAGGGAGTGTGCAGCGCTCTCCCATATTAGTGAGGACCAGATCCAGTATGGTTGCACCCGTGGTTGGTGTATTGATAATCTGGTCCATGGAGTCTATGTTTACAAAATCCAATGTCTGTGCCTGTATATTTGGTGTCATATAGGATTCTAGTTAAGAGTGGGGTAATTAATGTCACCCATGAATATGACATTGGGTTATATGGTGAGTGGTTCCAATAAGTTTAAATATGTGGTATGGATTTCCTTGGTCATAGAGGGGCCCTATAGCTTGCAAGGAAGTGGTACTGGATTTTTCCTGTAGTGATCTGAACATGAAGAAGCTCCAGTGCATTGTCCTGTTTGACCACCTTTGATGTAAATCGAGACACCTGCACCTTTAGTCACTGTTTGTGTGGTAGCTGTTCTAAATGTGCGGAAGGCATTATAACCTTGCACTGTTGGTGTGTGCTCTCCAGAGCTTTAAACCATGTCTGAGTGACCATACAGATATCAGCATTCTTTTGGGTGAAGAGAACTTCTATATAGTGGAGATTTTTATTTAGACTTCTAGCAAAGAGCAGTAAAAACTTTAGAATGTTTTGGTTTTGATTTGCTATGTCAGAAGTACTTTCAGTTGGGCATTGCCTAAAAAGGTACTATGGGAGAAGACAGTATTTTAGCTGATATTCGAAAGACTAGAGGGGAGAGGTGCAGACCATCCCTGGTAAAGCAGCCTGGTCTGTTGACCATCTCCTTTTATGCAGACAAATATTGCACCCCCTTAGAATGACACCAGAAACTTAGTCAATTATTAAAGTCAGTCATACTGATACTTGTGGTCCAATGATCTGAGTATATGCATAATGTGGTGGATCCTAGCCCTTAATAAACAACAGACCATGACTTTCACCTTACTCAGCTTGGTGAGAGGGACATCAGTATGTCTCACAATGAATTTTCCAATGACTAATTAATTACCTTATGGGCTTACAAGTAGAGTCTACATGAGATATTGCTGTATGTGTTGATGTGAGTGTTGTTTTGAAAGAGTGCATTCAGGACTGCCGAGGGCATTTGCTATGTGTATTTCATCTACAAAGTTTTTGGGGTTTAGAAAGGTTACACTTGCCTACTTCAGCAGATGTGGGTCTATATGTCTGCTTTGAATTGTGTGTGAAGGGTGCAGTATGTGTACTACTGACAACCTTATTGACATTAGGGTACTTTTATGTGAGAGCTTTGCAGAAGGGCAAATTAACCAGGAGTTTGTTTTTGTTTAATCTGCACTTAATAGCTTCTTTTGCTGTGCTTTTACATTAAGAAATTCCAGGATCAGGCATCTTGTGGTAGAAGGTGTTTACCTGGTGTCTCTGAGTTGGAAAGTACTACAGGAAGTGCATGTGTGGTTATTTATTTGCTAGAGGGTATAAGAGTCAGTTTTCAAGCTTTTTTGTCTATGTGGAGCTGTCCACTGGGCCACAGCAGTTAACAGTGCCCTATATAGTAGCAAATCCCTAGACAGTAAAATTTATCTATAAAGATAGGATTACAGCTGAAACTTCTTAAATAGTATAACATTGTGCAAAAATTAGCTTAGAGCAGCTAGTTTGTGCATTGAATAGCACTAACATATCCTAGAATCATACAAATATAACTTCCTTCTTTTAACCCCAGAAACTACCTAGGAGACCCCTGTTATAACCCAGTCTTTACTCCTAAACAGCCAACCCTATTACAGGCCCAGTCAACATGGATATGCAATTTCCAAATGTCTCTGTGGCCACTTTGGTAGATTTGAGCATCCTAAGGCAATATAGTGATTTTCTCATGTTTTCAGACAACCAGTTAATCTTTAAAGAAAATAAAAAAGTATATGAGAGATGCAAATACACAACTACCTTGGAGGTAAAAATCTTGTATACAAACAAGGCTGAGACAAATAGCCACACTACATCTCTCATACATACTGTTCATGACATACACAGATTGTCTCATTGGATCAAGGGATCATAGGAGGTTCTAGGCCATTGGCTATAGGGCCTTTACAAGCCTAGACATGTTATACCCTTGTTCCCTTATACACAAAGAGATGTAGTCTATATTAGCATGTGAATCTATGATTAGCACCAACTGCCCCTATCCAAGAGGGACATAGGTGAAACCATGGGATACATTTACGGTTTACCATCCAATTGTCTAAGTTACACTTAAATAGGATCATTGAGGAGCTCTGTTATTGGTGAATTGGGTGTTAGTTCCAGAGGAATGGCAACCTCTGGGAGACATATCTGTCTCTCCAGCAAGTCCTATTAATGTCACAGGTTAGGTTAAGGTCCCTAGAGTGAGTGAATCTTGTCCCATTTGATTTGTAGAAGTGCAGAATTTCCATTAAGGCAGAGTCTGAGACTGCACGTTAGGCGAGGCACAAGTTGTATCTAAGCAGTCTATATGATACAGAGTATAGTGACAGTGCCTTCAATCTGTCCATATAAGTCATGTGATAAAGACCCTGAATTTTCTTGGCGAAAAACCTCTGAGGTCTCTCCAGGTGCTACAGGTGTCTGGTGAGGTACATACAGAAGGGAGCATTGTACTCTATTATTGGTCTGATGAGGGATGAGTACAGGGGAGTTATGCCCTTACTTATGAGATGTGCAATGTAGAAGGCCTTCCTTACCACTGTGGATACACGATGATCAAAGTTAAGGCTGCTACCAACCTGTGTTCCCAAATCTCTCACCACTGGGTATGAACTTAGGGGTGTATTATTAATATTGTAATTTGCAGGGACTTCTCCTTTACCGAAGGGGATGATAATTAAGTCCATGGCTTTGGCAACAATCATCTGTCTGTCTGTGTAAGCCCATTTTGTAGTATGTTGACATAATTGGGGGATTCAATGATTGCACTCAATTTGCAGTTGTCAGCAAACTTTGTAAGCCACAGGCCATCTATTTTCGCCTGAGCTTCTGAGAAGTAGATTCCAAACAGTAGAGGGCCCAGCACAGATCCTTGTGGAACACCACTGGTAACATGTCTGCTGGTAGAAGTGGAATCCTCAACTTTGACTGTATGCATTCTGTCAGTGAGCCAGTTAGCTATGTAATGATGTGTGGATTAATCCCTAACTGGGTGAGTTTCTCAATGAGGCCATAGTTTGTATTATACTACACCCACTCTATATAGTAATACAGGTGTGGGAGAAGTTGGTATTATCCCTTGTAAGCATTGTTCTGGTTGTGCACATCATCATCAGCCCCCTTCCAATTTTTCTACATGGGGTTGGGTATTGTGTTAACTGTTGCCAACTCTCTTGATTCAGTGCCTCACTCCTGCCTTCTTAAACACTCATGCTTGACTGTCGCAGATCTTCTTTCACACAGTCCATCCACCTCTTTGCTGGACATCCTCCTTCCTCTTACCTTCTTCCTGTCTGTCCCAAATCTTTCTCACCAGATTGTCTTCTGCTTGTCTACATGTGTCTGAACCAGCGTAATCTGTTCTTTTTGATCCTTTCTGCAACTGGAGCTACTTTGGCTTCTGCTCTTATGTCCTCATTTCTTCACCTATCCCACAGTGTGTACCCTACCATCTTTCTCAGTCACTTAATTTCCATCACCTCTAGCTTCTTCAACTGGTTGCACCATTGTCTTGTACACCTTACTTTTCAGTTTTTTTGGCATTCTTCTGTCATAGACTACACCTGATACTCTATGCCATTTGGCTGTAGCCCCTCTGATTCTAGCTTTGACCTCTTCATTCAGACTACCCTTCTCCTCAACTACCCACCCCAGATACTTGAAGCTGTTTACCTGTTCCACTATCTTCCCCTCTATCTCTATTCTCAGATTCTTCTGATTTCCCCAATTTGCTGCCATTACCACCATCGTATCCATGCTTAGTTTCATCCTGTGTGCCTTCTGATTTGCATTTCCATTCTCTTATACTTTGCTGAAGTTCTAGCTCAGAGTCTGCCTGTACTGCCACATTATTTGCATGCAACATCCTTTGTTGATCCATCCCCTCCAACATGTTTGCTAATGTAGTCCATCACCATTATGAAAAGCAGTAGGCTCAAAGCTGAACCCTGATGTACACCCGCTCCCACTGGGAACCCCTCTGTGAGGCTGAACACTGTTCGTACTTGAGACATTGGGTCCTTGTACATAGACTGCACTAATTCTACCAATGTTTCTGGGACTTCAAACCACTGCAGTACTGCCCAGACCAGCTTTCTTGGGACCTTGTCATATGCTTTCTCTCAGCTGGACTCTCTCCTCATCTGTAGCTTCTTCACAAGTAAATGCAAACATCAGGTCAGTTGTGCTGCATCCTGATCTGAATCCAAACTGGTCATCTCCCATCTTACATTCTACTTCTCTGCGTATCCATTCTCTCTCCAGAACTTTCATGCACCATTAGAGTTTGATGCCTCTGTACTGCCCACACTTGTGGATGTCCCCTTTGTTCTTGTACACTGGCACAAGTATGCTTATTCTTCAGTCATCTGGGATATGCCTTTCTCTCCACACTAGTACCCTCAGGATCCATTTCTTCCCTCACCTAGCATCTTTATCATATCTGCTGTGACCTCATCTGAGCCTGCTGCTTTCCCTGACTTAATCTTCCTTAGTGCTCTTCTTACTTCTTCTAAGGTGGGTTCCTCTCTCATCGTAGGCTGTTTCTGGGGCAGTACAGCTTCTGTGGGGTTTTCTTTATTCAGAAAAAGCTGCTGGAAATACTCCTTCCATCTGCCTTTGATGTCCACTGGACTGGTGAGCAGGTTGTTGCTGGCACTTCTTTATCTTTCTGTCTTTGCCTTGTAACCTAGTTTTTTGTGCCACTTAATGAGTCACTTTCCATAAGTTGGTACAGTGTCCGATGCCCTATTCTTTGCTATTGCAACTTCTTTCTTAGCTTCGTTGTTAACCAACCATTAGTCCTTCCTAGCCTGGTCAGTCTTTTCTATATCCTTCTATCTCCCACTTCTTCTTGTACTCCTTTCTTTTGATGACTTCCTGGACTTCTGCATTCCACCACCAGCTTTCCTTATGTACCTTATTTCCTTACCTGGCTAAGCCACATATCTTTTTTGTAGTCCTAACACATGCTGTTTTAGGTGCCATTCTTCTTCAACTCCACCTGTTTCCTCCTCCTCTTGGGGTGCTAGAGCCCTGACTATTTCCTTGAACTACTGTACTTTCTCTCCAGTCAGTTTCCAGGTCTTCAGCCTGGTATCTGTTAATCTTACAGCCTTCTCTGACCACTGCACTTCTTGCAGATTGTGGCAACTAGTGGTTTATGCTGTGGGCCAACTGGGAATGACTATGCAATCATGGATTCTACCCAGTGCCTTTTCCTTACTAGGTGGAAGTCTACTCTTCTATGTGATCTTGTGACTGAACCATGTGTTGGCTACTATCAAGCCATTTTCCAGACAGAAGTCTAGTATGGCTTCTCCTTCTTTATTCCTGTTGCCCCACCAATATCCTGTTCTGTCTGTCCTAGTATGTGCATTTAATTATCAACACCTGTTGTCCTGTTTTATCTAGTAGATCCTGAATGCACTCTTTTCTTCACTATCACATCACAACCTATGGAGCATAGGCTGAGATTATGAATCATTACACTGAAGTCTGGCTGCCATGAGTCTGTCATTAATTCTGATGATATGCCTTACTGCCTTTTGAAGCCTCTCTCTCACCGCAATCCCTACATCTCCTGAGTAGTAAACTCCCAAGCCAATGCCCTTTCATAGGATGCCATCATGTCAGTGCTGTCAGTGAATCTACATTAAGCATAGTAATTGGTTGGTTTTACGTCCATCTTTTGTTCCAGGCTGGCAACTAGAGTAGCTTATTGATGCAGGGCTGCTGTGCTTTATGGCAGGCACACACTGGCCAATAGGGGCACATATACATCTCCCACCATTAGCAAGGGTCCCTGGCATGGGTCAGAGTAGGCTGGGTCCTCAACCCACTACCCATGCCCATTTTTGGTGACATTAGTCAACATGAACGAATCACCTAGAGCAGGTGGCCCTGCCATGGTGCACATTCTGTGATCCATGTTCTCCTATCTTAAGGATACTGTGCACCACAGTAGACGCCCAAAGCAGTTGGTCTGTACAACTCTTCCCCCTATAGGGCACCATGTAGAGTCTGTGCTGCTGCCAACAGCTCCATTCACTGGTGAGTTTGAGATGGAAACCCTCACTCCATGGGAGAAACCCCAGAGAGACACAGGGAGAACATGCAAACTCCAAACAGGCATTGGTCAGAGGTCAGGATCAAATCTTGTGCATGGGAGACAAAGACCTTAACCACTAAGCCATCTGGCCTCTTGGTTGCACATATGTAGTTCAGTTTTCTGATACAATTAATAATGTGATCTATACATCTAAGGAGTTGTATAGTTGTAGTACAGAAGGGGTAGTGTATGCCCTGAAGTGCCCATGTAACCTTTTTTACATAGGAGAAACTAAAATAGCATTTAGAACTAGGCTTTTGGAACATTTGAGGGCCATAAGAAACCAAAGGGTGGAAAATTCAGTTGCAATGCACTTTTCTTTGTGCCATAATGGGAATGAGAAACTTCTTCAGGGTAAAAGTTTTTTTTATGGATAGTGACTTAAAACAGAAGTTACTTTTTAAAGAGAGTTTATTCCATTTAAAATATGGTGCCCTGACCCCTAATGGCTTAAATTTAGAATGTAATTGGGAAGTATTTTTATAAAATATATGGGTCATTAATTGAATTGTTTTATTTGATTATTTTTTATTTGATTGTTTAATTGAACTATTATTTTTGTTGGTTGATTTCTTAATGCATTGATGTATTTAATTGTTTGCTGGTGTTGTGTTCTTTGACTCTTGAAAGGCCTTTTGGCTGAGGCACTGGAGCTTGCATTGGTTCTTGCACATTTTATTAAAGTTTTCTACTGGCCTTGGTCATAATTTGATATTTTTCTGCTTGTGTTGTATTGTTAGATTCAATGATTGCACCCAGTTTGCAGTCGTCAGTGAACTTTGTAAGCCACAGGTCATCTATTTTCACCTAAACGTCTGAGAAGTAGATTCCAAACAGTTGAGAGCCCAGCACAGATCCTTGTGGAACACCACTGGTAACAGATCTGCTGGTAGAGGTGGAATCCTCAACTTTGACTGTATGCATCCTGTCAGTGAGCCAGTTAGCCATGTAATGATGTGTGGATTAATCCCCAACTGGGTGAGTTTCTCAATGATGCCTGAGAGGGGGATTGTGTCCAAGACCTTGGCTAAATTGAGATAGGCAGTATGTACTGTTTTGGCTTCATCCAGAGCCTTGGTGACATTCTCAAAGAAGTCCACCAGGTTTAAGAGGCATGATCTGCACTTAATGAAACCAAACTGGGTCGAGGTCAAGAGTTTGAAGGTCTCCTATATCCTTGTTGATAAGATCCATGATGATTCTCTCCATGGCCTTACAGATAAGGCTGGTTATACTTTTGGGTGTATAGTTCCTAGAGTCAGTTGAGGGGCCCCCTTTGTGCAAGTGGATTATGGCTGCTGCTTTCTGCTCAACTGAAACACAGCCAATGCTTAGATTGAAATTGGAGAGCATGCTCAGCAGTTCTGCTAACTCCTGTTTTAGACCATTTAATAGGCAGCCTGGAATGTTGTCTGGTCTCATAGAGGCTGTGTTTATGGCCTTGGAGAGTGTGGCTGTGACCTGCTCTCTGGAGATACTAGGCAGAAGACTGGTGGCAAGCATGTTATAGGGTATGATTGGAGGGGACAGGGGAGTGAAGTTTTGTCCAAACCTGCCCGATAGCAGGTTGGTGATGTCCTCAGGTTCAGTATAAGTGGTACCATCCACAGCTAGTTCAGCACAAAGCTGGGCTTTCTCTTTTAGATGTTGGGCATAGCTAAAGAATGCTTTGTGATTTACCTTAGCTATGGATACTAATTTAGTTTCATAATTAGCTTTAGAGGACTTTACAAGATATCTAATCTGCATGTTTACTCTTTGGAGGGAGTTCTTCCTTTGCTGCAATTGTTCCCTCTTATTTTTTTGACAGCAGTTTTTTTTTCTATTATTGTATAACCTATTTATGCTGGATGTCCACCAGGGTGGCTTATTTTTTCATGAACATCTTGATTTGATGTGTTCTGATACAGCTGAGTCTATAAATTTTTATAGGTATTTATACAGGACATTTGTGTACACCTCAGATAGGGGTCATTCCCATCAGTGCTGGCAGGGGGGTTGAAACTATTGATGCCATCATTCAGTAGGCTATAGTTTGCTTTGGATAAATTTTTTAACCTTTTTGCTCCTGAGGGTGGGTCAGGAACGATGTTTACTTTGAACAAGACTGAATTATGATTGGACTTTACCAGGGAGGGCCCCATGCATGGGGTGGTGCAGTAATCCCCCATGTTGTTGAGCATTATGTCAAGGATGTTAGAGCTCTTTGTGGGGTTGCTTCAGAGTATTTGTGTTTACAAAGTCCAGGTACCTTTGGGCGAGCACATTTGTGCTCATATATGTTACCCAATCGATGGAAGAATAATTAAAACTCACCCGTGACTGGGACATTTGGCTAACTGAGAGTGACTCAAGTAAGTCCAAGTAGGCTGTGTGGTTTCTGAGGTTCATGGTGGGAGACCTATAGCTAGCAATGAGATGGAGGTGGTCTTTCCACAGTTAGTTTGACCTGGAGTAATTCTAGGGAGTTGTACTGTTTAATCAGTCTAGAGGTGCATATGTCTTTAATGAAGATGGATAATCCTCCTCCATTGTCCTTTTCATGTCTGAACATGTGGAAGACATTGTAGCCCTGCATGGCTGGGGTACTCCATGAGGCCTTGAACCATGTCACTGTAACTGCACATAAATCATCATCTTCCAGAGTGAGAAGTGCTTCAAGTGAGTGAAGTTTCTGATTTAAACTCCTAACATTAAACAGCATAACCCTGAGTTTGTTTCTGGAGGATATTTTTACATCAGGAATGTTGTTCATATGACATTGCCTAAAAAAGGCACTATGGGGAAGCAAGTACCTTTGCCAGCAACCATAAGCCACAGGTGGCAGGTGAAGGCCATCTGTGGCAAAACGGCACCGTCTGTTGACCATATTACTCCAGACTGTCAGATACTGGATCTCCCTGGATTGACACTAGAAGCTAAACCAATTGTTGAAGTCAGTCATTTTTTGTTTGCATTATGGCATCATCCTCCATGATGGTAAAATGCTGCTTAGGGCTAGAAACATACCTGCCTGGGCCAAATCATTTGAAAGCTTCATCAATTCTCCCTTCATATAGTCCAGTGAGGTAGGTCTCCAGTCATTCACTCCAGCATTGGACTATAACAGAGTCATAACAGTACTTGTTGTTGAGAGACTTGAGTGTGTGTGTGATTTGGTGGATCCTGGCATAAGACAAGCAGCTGACCTTGACCGTCTCCTTGTCCAGCCTAGTGAAGGGGAGTTCTTTGTGTCTCACTATGGGGTTGCCTATGACCAAGACATTTGGTTTACATATGTTTTGCCTTAGGGGCTCAATGGGTGAGACACTGATGCATGTGTTATGTGTATTGGGTGCTGTTGGGACAGTACTGTGTGCAGAAGGTTTGTGTTTGGGAGTTCTTTGCTCTTTTGGTATATTTCTAGTGAGTACCTTTGCATACGTGGGTTTAATGTTGTGTGCTTGGTATGTGTGGGAGTGGAGTGTGGGTGCTGAAAACATGCTTGGTATTTGGTCTTTTGTTAGAGAGAAAGAGAGAGCATTGATTCCAAATTTATTGTATAGCTGCATCTCTCATATATGGTATTTTCATGTTTTAGTTGACTAGGCTGTCTGCATACATGATACAGTTGTTACATTGCCTCAGGATGCCCATGTCAATCCGGCTGGCTGGAGAAACAATGGGAAACTGACCTTCCATTATGCCAAATGTATTCTGTAATATGTGGTGGAGGGTCAGCTAGATGGGCTAGATTCTGCTGTAGAACTAGCAAAATCAGCTAAATTATGAGAGGTTTAGGGACAGAAACCTGCAATGGTACCTCAAAAACACAGCTGAGTTGCTCTCTGGGCAGCAGTGTGCAACTGTGTTGCATGCCAAGGAGCAGAGAAGCTTAGGAGGGGTCCTTAGCAGTTATCTAGGGAAAACTTGGCTAAAATAACAATAAAAAAGTGTAAGGAGAAACATCTTATACATTAACACTTGTGATGAAAGTTTACAAGGCCGTGCATCTAAGAAAGTAAAATGCTCTAACAAAAATGCCTGTGCTATCAATAAACTTCTAAGAAAGGCATACATATAAAAGCAGCATTTCATAATGCATCTCTCTCTCTCTCTCTCTCTCTCTATATATATATATATATATATATATATATATATATATATATATATATATATATATATATATATATATACATATATATATATATAGGTTTACTATCAAATTGTCGATCCCGTTTTGTGCGACGCGCATTGCCAACGCTGAACTGCGAGCCACTACACCGACGCCCAGATGTGCGAACGGCAAAATCTCGCCCCCATCCGACCCATGGTAGCATGGGTGTGGAGGTGTTGCGCGGCCGGTAATGTCGATCGTCGGAGTTTCGCGGTTTCGGTTCGCTATCGAAATGGTTTCGTGTTTCGTTCGCGCAAACGCGTCGATGGGTCGCCGTCGCACGGAGTGCATTCAACATTTAATAGTAAACCATATATATATATATATATATATATATATATATATATATATATATATATAGATATATATATTTTTTTTTTTTTCCTTAGTGACGTGAAGAAATCCAGTATATAACTGAAAAATTCAATCATACCTTATCAAGATTAATAGTCTTCTCTGCAGATAAATACAAAGTAATGCCAGTCTTCTTCTGTGTTATGCACATACACAAGTCTCCTCACCTTCAGTTTCTCTAGCTACATGGTTCCCTTTTTATAGTGTAGATTCTGGCCAATAAGTATGGTGTAGATGCAAATGAGGTGTGAACTCATTAGAATTGCTCAATTCTAAATTCTTGACTCCTAGTAGCAAATGTAAACATGGTGCAGACTCTCCCTCAGTGTTTGTTGCTAATGGATTGCAACCGTGAATAGTTACTGCTAAGGGAAAAGAGAACACAACAGCAATTCAGATTATCTCCCTCCAGTGGGTTTTTCAACTAGTTTAGACTTACAAAATAATTGTATCAAGGTTTTAAATGTAAATAAGCAGCACACATTTCACAGTTTCTGTTCAGTAATATCCATCCTACCCTGCATTTGTTGAAAACTGTATATTATTGCCATTTAATATTTTGACACATTGTAAGGTGCAATGATACAAAATGCTTTATATACTGCATGTCTCAGATTACTGCTAAGATAAACGAAGAATGAACATACAAAGTTACAAAAGACAGAGTTACATTTCTGCAAACAATAGTCATACATTGTTGTGTGATCACTCATTGCACTACATCTGAAATTAACACGTGGATAGAAACAACTCCAAAGTGTACAAATGCCATATGTCTCATTAATACTGTGGATATTTTGAACTTCCTTGTATGCACAATGATTTTCATTCCTGCTGCAAAGCTCTTTCTGTGGCAAAGAGGGATTAGACACCCTTACTGTGTTTTGTAGCTTCATTGGTATGAGAGTTCAAATCCACATTTGTGTAAAAATCTGTCATGTGTACTAACATTTATTTTGTATTGGTGTTTATTTTCTAGATTTTTTTATAGGTAAAACAAGTTAAGCTTTGCTTCTCACATTTGGGCATCGCTTACCTTCAGGCAAACCTGGACTAATGACCCACATATGAAGCAGACAGGACACCTGCAGACAAAGACATTTTCAATTTCAAAAAGAATACATTGTTGAATTGTTTGCTTTCCATCATGCAGACCCGCTAAGCCGTGCTCCCCCAAGGAAGCAGGCAGTAGACAATTTCAAAATTAATACATTCTATCAAGTAAGTTAGGCACCAAGCAAGTGGAGTTTCATGGTGATTAACACACAGAAGATAATAATGAATATGAAAATATCCAACTTTTAACTATTCCCGTGGCAGCATGTGTATGGGCAGGGCTGCAAAACAGATTATTTGGGTTCTAATACAGCAAATTCCAAATATTTTACTGTTGTTCCATTTTACTTTATATTAAAATTCATGCGAAAAAATTTATTACACACTCCAAATCTTATTTGAGGTTGCACACTCAGTTTTAATAAACTCGCATGAATTATTTGTGTGAGTGAGGGTATACTGACTAATATGTTTCTGTAATCATAATTGTGTTCTCTGGCTTTGCATGGTCTTCAGACTTTCACAATAGTCATTCACAGGGATGTATTAACCAGGACCTTGTCAGGTCAAACACATTAACCCCTCAGTCTGCCATGTGTATTTTATATGTAAATAATGAGTGTATCTGAGAAGCACGTCTTCTGTGGCAAGGATGAAAAATCACCACTGTGGAAGAAAATGTTTTGTCCCTCATGCACAGGTTTGAATCCCACATTGTAAAAATTTATTTTATCAGTGTGTAAAGCCACACTAAAAATGTGCCAGTTCATAAAATTTATGCTCCCAGTGCATGTCTGCAAAGTTAAATTACCTATGAGTTACAGCAGCAAACAACCCTCATATTAATACCAAGTGTCAGATTAACTTTCCAGTTTCAATAACTGCTTTCTTCTCTGTTTGCACTATAGCTCTCTGCTTAACATTGTGAAAATCCAGTTAGCATCTTTATTCGGGTTTGCTCACTACCAGTAAATGTGATAGGCATTGGCAGGAAATCATTTTCAACTATTGCTGTTTTCCCTGATTGGACATGTCTGGTGGTAGAATTTAGGGTACAGAGTTGGGAGGTTGAGGGATCAAGAATCATCACTGGGCTCTTGGTGGGGGAACTATACCAGCTCCCAGTACAAGTCTGAGGCATGGAATAGTCCTACCAAGGCTGTGTCCAGTGTTACAAGCATTATATGCACTGAAGAACAGTGTAGCTATCACATTAATGACCTGAAAAAGCACAAGACGGATACACTCAACCAGTTGTTGGATGAGTTCAGAACTGCTGACATCCCACAGTTGTGCAAGTATACTGATAAAAATAATTTATATTAGATAGAAAGCTGCATATAGGTAAGACTGGTATGCATAACAATTTTCTTTTCTTTTCTTTATTCCACAGCCAATGCAGAGATTATGGTGAATGGAGAGGCCCATGCTGAGCATCTAGAGAGACTTAGGGAAGCGAGGGATATTTATGCAGCACAACAGAACTATTATTTCTTCTAAATTGTTTCTTTTCTATCCAGTTGTGGCAGAGTAAGCATGTATATCCTAAGTGCAAAAGCAAGCATGCATGCTTTGGTCTTTAACACAGGCCAAATTTAGGAGTAAATTCTAATACTGTAGTCAGACATTGTGAGCTCAAATACCACAAGTAACAAATCCATAGTAAAATACTTAAAACGTATTACATAATTTAATTTCAACACAAGTGGCATAGATGATCTACTGTTAACTTAATCTGTATAATTGGACCAAACATATGTGCAACATCTACACATTGTAAGGATTACTTTCAGTAATCCTTATTAATAGTTTGCAGTTGTTAGGTAGTATACTTAAATGTAAAAGATGAGATAAAATGCTTTATTAATGTGGTAGTGCATTTCATGTCACATATTATGGTGCTAATTTTATGTCCTTTTTTCTGTCATCCCAAGCCTCATCTCTCTCTTTTACTCTATGTATCATCAAAACATTTCCATGTCATACATCTTTGAAAAAAAAATCACAAAATGTTTTACAGCACAGGAAGGTAGGCCAATCCCCATAACTCAGCCTGTCCCTGCTACACCAGCTCCAGCACTGACACCCAGCACATCTGGGACCCAACCTGACAGTACTGCTTCTGTTGCCACTGCACTACCTGGGCCTTCCACATCAGGTAGCACTACCCTGGTAGCTGGTGCTGTAGTACCCTTTGGAACTACTAACAGAGTTGGGGATTTTCTCAACTGCCAGTAGATGTCAGGGTTGGTGAATAGGGTCATACACAACACCATTTATGCATCCAGTTTATTATTAAATGTCTGAAGTCCCTGTGCTCAATGGGCATGTGGTTGAAAGGCACTTTTCAAATAAGCAGAATGCTGAACCAAAATACATCAACTACAATACAGCAAATGGGTAGTGCAGTTTGAGTTTCTCAGATCAGAGGTTCAGTGAGGAACAGGGAATTAACCCATTTCCTCACTGTAGTGTGATCACGGAGTTGGTATATTTAATTTGCAGGGGGCACAGCCCCTGACATGGGAGGTGTAGGGCCATAGCTCCCCCTGCATATAGTACAATTAATGTACCATTGACTGTAGAGTGTAACGGCATGTTAAGGTGCATAGCATGGGTGACTGATGTCACCTTCTGCTATGTGGAAAATATCGAAGTGCGGATGTTGATGTATTCGTTTTTGCCATGGCTTCTGTTTTGACGTTCCAAATTTAGCATTTTGGGTTGACCATCGGGACACGTCGATGAATGCAGTTTTGGAATTTCAATAGTAAAGCTGTGCATGCTTATGCCAGATGGAGAGGCTACGCTCAGTCAGGGTCAGTAGGAGAAGATGTCAAGCACTCCAACAGACAGCAGAGTAAGGAGACAGTGATGACAATCCTGTGGATGAGGACTTGAGTCTCACTGTCCCCATGTTTGATGGGCATGGGCATCTGTTATCCCTCCCTAACCCCAATCATGGTGTTCAACCAAGTAAAAAATGAATAACCAATAAAATAAAATCCACAGTCGAAAGCACAGTGAAAAAAGAAAATCAGTCAGCAATAGCGTACAAATCCTTTAATTTCCGCTTTCGTCACAAGACTTCCTCAGAATGCAAAAAAACTCACAAATGACACTCTTAAATACTAATGCTGATTACATTCAAATTAATCTAATTTTCTTAAAAAACAATCAATAAGATTCACATTAAATACTAACTTAATAAAACCCCAATATTGTTATCTTTATTAATGTGCAACTTCCTGTATTTTAAAAAACATTTGATGTTTATGGCATCATTTAGACCTGGAAACTTGTCAGAATTTAATCTGATCTGCCAAATTGTTTCACGTTGTTCCAGGTAATTCTTATAATCACCTCCTCTTAAGTCAGGACGTACAGTCTCTAAAACCGCAAATAAAAATTTTTTAAAAAAAGAGGAACAAACCTCTGAATGTTTAAAAAGGGCATTATTCTCATCCCTAGTTTTAATGCTGTAAAGATGTTCCCTAATTCTAGTTTTAAGGCATCTGGTTGTCATGCCGACATAGAAAGCCGAACATCCTGAACATAAGGCAATGTAAACTACTCCCGTAGAATTACAGTCAGCATAACCATCAACCTTAATCGTCCTGTCAATAGTCTCAACTTTAATATAGGGACCCTCGGAAATGAATCTGCACATATTACAGATTAATTTTTTGGATGTCTTTTTGTATTGGGACACATCAGATTTAAGGTTCCATAGTAAGATTTTTCGTAAAGAGACCTTTACTAATGGATACCTACAATTTGGCAGATCAGATTAAATTCTGACAAGTTTCCAGGTCTAAATGATGCCATAAACATCAAATGTTTTTTTAAAATACAGGAAGTTGCACATTAATAAAGATAACAATATTGGGGTTTTATTAAGTTAGTATTTAATGTGAATCTTATTGATTGTTTTTTAAGAAAATTAGATTAATTTGAATGTAATCAGCATTAGTATTTAAGAGTGTCATTTGTGAGTTTTTTTGCATTCTGAGGAAGTCTTGTGACGAAAGCGGAAATTAAAGGATTTGTACGCTATTGCTGACTGATTTCCAATCATGGTGTTCCCCAACCTGCTGTGTCCCTCATTGTCCCTGTGCCTTGCTTTCTTTGTCCTGTTTGTTTCCATCTACTTCCTCACCTACCCTAATAACCTGACCCAATTACCTATGTCTCTTACTGGTAAATCTCACCCAGACTGTGATACAACTTGCTGTGAGGGAAAGGTTAGTTTGATTTTGCTTTCTTGTATTTTCTATTGCTTTAATGCCTTCTTTTATTTAGTATATTATGATTTGTTTTCTTTACACTGTTATTTACTTGTATTCTGTATTTAACTACATATAAAAGCTAGGAAAGAGACCACAGCGGTGTCTCTTGTGAGTCACAAAAAATTCTTTCCTAGCCTCTCACCCTGGTGCTGTTGTGTTCTTAAACTCAACTGTCTTTCTAGTTGCCTGCCCTTATGTTAATTTGACCATGTATCTCCTTCCCTCTCCCCTTTCATTGGCTGTTGTAAGTACAAAATTATAATTTTGTGAAATCACTTCCCTTCAACTATTTACATTTATTGGCCATCCCACTGTATTCCATAGAACCAGAATACAAAGTTCCCACCCCTTTCAATCTATCTTGCTCTTTTAAAATTAGTGGCTGTCCACTTAGACAGCTGAAGCTTAAGTTACCCCCTCTTTCATATCTAAAAGTTTAGTGCACACTGCAGTGTTTAGGATATTAATCTATCTTTTTCCAACTTCTCTTTAAAATCTGCAACATCTATTGCAAGATGACCAATTATTGTAGAACCCAACCTGTGTTCTACATGAACTAAAGAATGAACTGGCACCCCAACTAAGCACCATGTTCAATCATAGCCTCACTTCAGGCTCTGTGCCCACTGAATGGTGCACAGTGACAGTTATCTCACTCCTCACAAAGGGGGACATCATCAACCTCCCGAACCACCCCCAATTAGCTAACAAGCTTGGTCTGGTCTGCAAGGCCATGGAACATATCATCATGGATAAACAAAACAAAAACATCATGCAAAAACAAAACCACCACCACCAGTTTGGGTTTGTAAGAACAGACAGATCTCTCCTCCTAGACCTACTGAATTTTTAAGCCCGTCACAAAGCCGTGACGGTATGACAGAGGTGTGAACAGGTTCTATCCGCCTATAGACATCCACATGGCACCCATCATCCTTCCCACTCACCTTAAACTCAATAAAAAATCACTAAACAAGGTATAAATCCCTATGTCACAAGATGGGTTTGCTAGACTCCATTATAGTGAGAGACCACCTTTGGTGTCTAGGGCCACCACAGGTTCAGTACACACTTCTCCTGTTTCTGGCTAACATCTGTTTTCAGATGGCTAAAACACAGAAGGTCTTTGGTTAACAGAAGGTCTTTGGTTAACAAAGTTTGCAGATGGCTGCAAACTAGAAATAGGAATCAAAACCTACAAAAATGCCTCCATGAGACAAATTGAGTTCAACCTCTTCATAAAAAGAAGATGCCCTCTCCACATTGTCATTCCCTTAATAAAAAACTTTGTCAAATGAGCTACCACATAGATGGTAGTCTACTTAACACCCCAAGAGTGATAAGAGACCTAGTGACACAGGTGGACAAAAGTCTCCTTGTGACACCCTTTCACAACAGTCTCTCAGAAAAAATAATCCTGTGTCACACACTTCAGCCAAAAGGTTTAATCAATCCAAAAAAATTCACCTGTTCCCTCACTCTTCCTCATTAGACCTATTAAACTAGGCACTCACCTGTCAAACATGTACCTCAGTAAGGCTACAAACAATTACAACTGCCAAAGTCAGAGACTCCAGAAATATCCCAGAACAAAGAGATGCCCACAAAATACCTCCCACAAAGAGGAGACTCAAAAACACCAGACTCTCTCTTGCTCTAACATACAAAGCTACACATATCCCGCTCCATCTAATATGCAGCCTGCTCAGGGGCTCAAACCCTCCCGATCCCCAAAAAATGGACATCCCAGAGGGACAACTTCCACTCACATAAAAAAAAACCAGATGGAGCCTAAAGAACTATCCCTAGGGAACTAGACCTTGTTGGAGAGACTTTTCCCTGCTCTGGAGAACAGAGCTCAAGAAAAAATTACAGAGCTCTTCGATCACGGAGCTATTTGAAAATATCAGGGATACTGGAAAAAATCTTGCTCATCAAGAAAAATGCTTGAAGATTGGATGGCTATGAACCCACATTCTGCCTCGCAGTAGTCATCTTGGGATTCATGCTTCTATTTTCTCCTGGCGAGACAAGGAGCACAGGGACATTATTTCCTGGAGACTGCTGATCATTAGAAAGCTTAATAACTGCTTCATAGTTGACAGCTTGGAATTTGTGCTTATATTCTGCTCCTGGTGAGAGAAGGAGCATACTCCTGGCATTGCTTTATATTCTCACTCCAACTGTCTAATCAATAAAATGGGTCTGTTGCCATGGATATGAACTTTCCACCTATTTCCATTATCAGGTTATGGATATGGGCATCCTGAAGCAATGTAAAAATTGCCTCATGTTTACATACAACCAGTTAATTCTCAAATAAACTGATAAAGTAAGTGAGAAATGTTTTTACACAATGTCACTGGAGGCAAAGCTCTCACATAAAAGTACTCCTAATGTCAATAAGGTTGTCAGTAGTATACACGCTGCACCCATCACACACAACTGAAAGCAGTCATATAGACCACATATATTGAGTCATTTAAATGTAACCTTCCTAAACTCCAAAGATCTCCTAAACAAAGAACACATAACAAATACCCTCAGCAGCCCTGAATGCACTCTTTCAAAACAACACCCACAGCAACACATAGAACCCACATCTCATGGAGCCTCTACTTCAAAGCCCATAAGACAACCCACCATACAATCTAACATTCTGGTCATTGGAAACTCCATTGTGAGACACACTGATGCCCCTCTCACCACACTGAGTAAGGAGAAAGTCACAGTCAGTTGCTTATCAGGTGCTTGGATCTGCCACATTATGCACACACTCAGATCATTTGACCACAAGGACCAGTATGACTCAGTCATACTCCATGTGGGTGTAAATAACCTGAGACATACCTCCTTGGACTATATGAAGAGAGACATCATGGGGATCTTGGAATATGTGTCCCAGGCTGGTATGAGCCTAGCATTGAGCAGCATTTTACCTTCTTCAAGGAAGGTGCCACAATACAAACAAAATATTAATGTCTTTAATAATTGGCTTAGTTTCTGGTGCCATTCTAAGGGGATGCAATATTTGTCAGCATGAAAAGAGATGGTCAACAGATCACACTGCTTTGCCAGGGATAGTCAGCACCTCTCCCCTCTAGACTTTCAAAAATTAGCTAAAACATTGTCTTCCTCCATAGTGCCTTTTTTTAGGCAATGCCAAACTGAAAGTACTTCTGACATAGCAAATCAAAATCAAGACAATCTAAATGAAGTACTGCTTAATACTAGGAGTCTAAACAAAAATACTATGCCATAGAAGCTTTCTTCACCCTAGATAATGCTGACATCTGTGCAGTCCCTGAGACATGGTTTAAAGCTATAAAGAGCACACCAACAGTTTAAGGGTATAATGCATTCCACACATTTAGACCAGCTACTACACAGATATGGACTAAAGGTAGAGGTATCTCAATTTACTTCAAAAATAAATATACCTCAAGGCTGATCAAACAGGACAATGCCCTTGAGCTACTCCATGTTCAAATCACCATAGGCAAAATCCAACACCACTTACTTGAAAGCTATATGTCCCCCTCTATGACCCAGTAATCCAATACCATGTATTAAAACTTATTGGAAGCACTTGCCATCCAACCTAATACCATATTCATGGATAATTTTAATTGCCCCACTATTAACTGGGAAACCTATATGACACCAAATGTACAGACACAGAGATTTCTGGAATTTGTAAACATAAACTCCCTAGACCACATTGTCAATACACCAACCAGGGGTGCAACCATACTGGATCTGGTCCTCATTAATATGGGACAGTGCTGCACACCCCCTAGTGTAGTGTCTTACCTGGTAAGGTCAGATCACAAAATGATCTCCTTTGAAGTAAGAATACAATTTGGATCCCCCAGCTAACTCAGGAATATTGAGGAACTACTCTAAAGCTAACTTCCTGCTGTTAAGTTCAAACCTGGCAAAATTTTAAGCACCTATAAACCTTCAGCACACTTCTGCCTATGTCGAACTGTTCACAGAAACCCTATACAAGCATGTTAATAGCTGCATAGAGGCAGCTGTAGCCACCAGGAAGAAGTGCAGAATTAACTCAAAAAACAAACCACCCTGGTGGAATCGCAACATCAGTAGGCTGTATAACAGCAGGAAGAAAATCATGGCATAATTAGGAGGTGCAGCACCCAGCAGAATAAAAGCACTCTCATCAAACTAAACAAACAACTCAGAGGACAAATAATGTTTAGGTAAATTTGGCCTCCCAGGCCAAGGACAACCACAAGGCATTCTTTAGCTATGTCTGAAACCTCAAAGGCAATACACAATTGTGTACAGAGCTCACTGTAAATAGAGCCACCTATACTGAGCCAGTGGATATAGAATATCTACTACCAACAAGTTCAGCCCCAACTTTACCCCTCTCTCCTCTTCAACCTTCTCTAAGGAAATGCCATTAAATCTAACACCCTCTGCTATCACTAGGGAACAAGTCCTTAATGCTCTCTCTATCGCCAAAAACATTGCACCAATGGGCCCAGAAAATTTCCCAGGGTGCCTTCTAAAGAGCATGAAGTATGACCTGTCAGGCCCTCTGGAATTGTGGTTTAACTGTAGCCTCCAAATAGGCTTTCATGCCTCATGAATGGAGAACAGCAACAGTCTAGCTACAGACCCTGGAAACTACAAATCCATAAGTCTCACTAGTGTTATATGCAATGCCATGAAAGAATTATTATGGAGATGATCAATAATAATATAGTTAATGTCAAAGGAAAAAACTTCAAAGACCAATTCACGTAAGGTTCAAGTATGGCACCCTTTATTAACTTGCAGCAAGGAGACAAAGCATGCAGGCAGAATGATTTGTCTGGACATTAATAATTAGTATGGCATTTTTATACAGTTCTTTCCATGTTACACAGAAATGTTGCTTCTATTGCTGCCGTAGTTAGACACAGCTTTCTGTATTGTTCTACAGAAAATGTTACTAGACTAATTGCTGACTAGTTGAGAATAACTGCTGATTTACAAAACATTTGAGAAAAACAGCCTGGCCCTGGGGCTTATTTTAGCCCACCACAAACTTTCGATTCTTCAATTGTACAGTTCTAATATATGTGTTACATTTTGCCTAGATTCAAGGTACATTTCCAGCTTAGGTACAAGTAATGCTGACTACGGTTTATACTTTCAAGCATCCATTGTGCTCCTTATCAAAGCTTCTAACAGCTGTGTACTTTCTCATGGCATACGCAGAAAATCAATAACTCTTTGTTAAGTCTCATGACACTAGTAGAAATGAAACACTTCTTGTTATTTTCTGACATTAGCAGAAAATAGAATGCTTCTTGCTAAGTTTCTAATAGCTGTGCAGATTCATGCAATGTGAACGGAATAAATGTATTAACCCTTTTAAACCTCAAATGCTTAATGCATATTACTAATACATATTTTTCTAACAGTTAACCTCCAGACACTGGACTTAATCCAGTTTGGTTTCATCAAGTGCAGATCATGCTTACTCAGTCTTGTGGACTTCTTTGAGAAGGTCATCAAAGCAATGGATCAGGGCAAAATGGTTCACACTGCCTACCTTGACCTAGCCAAGGCATTTACCATAATGCCCCACTCGGGCATTTTTTACAAACTCAAGAGGTTAGGCACATACCCATATGTCACCTGGTGGATAGCCAAGTGGCTCACAGATAAGACCCAGGAAGTTAATATTGGGGAATTCACCTCTACAAAGAGGCCAGTCTCAAGTGGAATTCCTCAGGGATCAGTCCTTGGTCCACTCCTTTTTGGCTTTTACTTCTCTGAAGTCAAAGCCAATGTCAATGGTCTCTGTCTGACTGAATTTGCAGATGATTGCAAATTAGGAGTTGTCAATGAAACTCTAACCTACACAAATATTCTCCAGGAAGGGCTGACACAGACAAACAAGTGTCAGAGCCATGGATGAAAACCAAATGTCAAGAAATGCATAATGGTATACTTTGGGAAGTCATCCACCCCTGGTAACTATCATATTGACAACACACCCCTCAGAGGTGACCCAGTAGTCAGGGAGTTACGGACACACATAGACAGTAATCTAGCCTTTGACCATCACGTGTCTACAGTAGTGAGTAAATCTTTCTATACTGCACAACTTATAAACAAAGGTATGGCATGTAGGTCCAAGGAAGTCATTGTTCCACTGTATTCGGCATACATCAGACCTATCATTAATACAGTGCCCCCTTTAGTATGTATCTAATCAAGCATATCCAACAATTGGAACATCCACAGAGGTTTCACTAAAAGAATACAGGGCTTAAGTAAAATGTCCTGTGCAGACCAACTCAATGCCCTATACCTGTATTCTGTCTCCTACAGGCTTTTGAGGGGAGATCTATGCCTGGCATACAGACCCCACTCTGATGGACCTCCTGCATATCCACAAAACCAACACCAGAACTACCCATTCTAAAGATTTAAACCTTGCCTGTGATATATATAGGACCTACTGGAGAGACAGGTATATATCCCAGAGACTATCCTCTCTCTGGAACAAGCTCCACATTCACATGAAGCAGAATTCCTCCCTAACCCATTTCAAGTGCAACCTGGACAATTGGATGGGGAACAGGAAATTCAACCCTGGCTTGGTACCTATGTCTCTAATGGCCACAGGCAGCCTGTAATGGTTCATCTTCCAGGCCCCTACTTACACTTATCAAGGGTACCAGAACTTTTCAGAGATTTGGGATGCATGTCTAGGCTAAAAAGGACATTGTAGTCATTGGGTAAATTTGGGTTAAATTGGCTAGGCTTGTAAGGGCTCTTAAGATGTTAGCCTAGTAATCTCCTATGAATCTATGAACCTTGAATAATAAAAGACAAGGGTGATAACTTGCTGATATGGTACAGAACACAGATCTGTGTGTTGGGGGAGTAGTTCTACAGCAAATTTATATCATTGTAGACAAGAAACAGAAGAACGTTCTCAGAATGATGGGTGACAATTATCTTGGGGAAGTTAGTCTCTAAAGGAGAAGACACATGTTTGAAATGGCTGACTCTAATACTTGTCTGAGCCTATATAAAACTATAAGCATAGCTCAGTGTAATGAGTGGAAAAGCACAGTTAAGCCTAGCAAATAGAACACATTTAACATGTAACATAGTTTCTTTCACTACAAGAAAGAAATTTAGTGGCAAACACAGTTTTTTTCAAATTAAAAATCAATTTCTGTGTAATAGGAAAAAGTAAGGGTGTGGTCCTGCCAGATGCACATGTATCTAAATTGTGGAACTTGTAAAAACAGATACAGCAACAGAATCAAATATTTTCTAATAAGGAGATTTTTATTAATTTTTATCAGGGGGAGTTTTCATTGAAATGATGGGTTGGGGGCTTTTATTTTCATCTCTTTTCTTTAGTGAATGATGTGAAAGCTATTAAATAAAAAATAATAATAATAATGCTAGAGAACAGATATAGGAGGCAAAAATGTTTTGGGGGGATTTTGACTATTGGAAAGTTTCCACACATGAGGACATGGGACTGCATGCAAAAAGAGAATAACATAATAAAATAAATAAATATAGGACATAATTAATAGAGCTATAAAAGATACAAAATAATTAGTGCATTGTTAAAAAGAAAAAAATGATGGATTTGCTTTTTTGTGTAGTTGACTGATGGTTATACATTTTTTTAAGAAAAAGTTGGAGAAGATCCAGCCACAGCCTCACCATCTTAAGAGGAAGGTGGAGAGCAAATGCAGAAGACCAGAGGTTGACAGATGAAACAGCCAGAATCTTGTGGCCTATTGCTAAGATGTCCTCTTGTGGAGAGAGGTCACAAATGTCAAGAGGCAGACAGGAAGAGATTGCTTTGGAACCACTGCCTGTGGC
>NC_056730.1:754839344-754844344 GCF_019279795.1 Protopterus annectens | reverse complement strand
ATTCAACAGTACAGATTTTGGTGCTAGCATCATTTTACATCACATGTCTTGTGAATCTGACACACAGACGTTACAGGAGAGCTTCAGAAAGTATGCAGCTCAGATTCATCTCATTACTCTTCTATGCAGGGTGGGGAAGTCTGTATTTTCTTCTCATATACAGCATGAAACTTCCCCACATTTCTTTAGTGTGTATGTATCAATTTGGGAAAGCAAATGTGTACTAAGTTAATCTTATTATATTCCAAACAGGCATAAACCTGGGATGCCAGTGTACAGTATGACCTTATTACAGGATCAACATTCCTAAGTTGCCCGTGATCTCCACGCATGGTGTCAACACCTGACAAATCACCAAGGGGATTGGCATTTACATCAGACAATGGCATGCCACAGTCATTTATTTTATTTATTTATTTATTTATTTATTTGAAGTTTGTTTGCCAGGATGGCCCGTTGGGCCGAATGAGCCCATTTTCAATGGAGTCCTGGGGAGAAAAGCTCCATAGATACAATATCAAATATAAAAGTAAAAAAAAAAAAAAGTAAATACAATAAAATAACATGACAGTTTGTTAAAGTGTCAGAACAGTACATATAAGCACAAGTAAATGTTAATACAACTGGAAAACACAGAAGAGCAAATGCGACAATTCATATCAGTTTCCAATTTTTTAGTCTCTATGTTTACTAGAAAAAAGAAAAGAAAAAGAAAAAAAATGTTAAAATAAGACAAGAGTTAGTACGAATTCCTAATCAGGAGTCAATACTGGAGGCACAGGAAGAATCCACTGATGCAGTCAGGTATGATCATAGATCACATGACCATTTATGCTTAGATTTCTTTGTAGAGTATCACTTATGAATGTATTATCTGATCATCAAATATTATTAATAATGTTGATGGCTGTTAGCCACACTTAGAAAAAATGTTCACAAGTATGTATGTTCTACACATATGACATAGTCGATATGTCAATGATATACTTCAAAATAGGTCTTTGTTTCTGCATATGTAGCATGTGTAAGCATAAAAGGGTATGTTCTGCATAAATGAGTGTAGTGAATCTTTGTGTAGACATTGCAATAGCATTACTTGAAATTTTTCTCATTTTCAGGAGTTTCAAATGTTTGCAGTATCTCAATCATGAGGAGCCTGCATATTGTGCATACTGTTCCTGCTTATAAGAACTTTTCTGAATCTATATTTCATGTGGATGTCAACAATTCCTACCTTTTCAAGACATTTCCCATCACGTGTTCATAGAACATTACCCAAATATTTGTGAAGTGCTCAGCCTGTGGATTTCAAAGGACATGGAACAACCAACCAATTGTTGACAAGAACATCATGGGCAATGATGCTGTGGCAGCAATCCTATTGTCTGGATACTCAATGTCCAAAGCCTTGTATATATTTAATTGCATGAACACTTTGCATATTTGACGTACAACAGATGGAAATAATTGGAAACAAATGTTATATTCTTACATTAACAGACTGTGGAAAAAAAGACAAAATATTTTGATTGAATGTGTAAAGGCACTCCCTAGAGGTTTACAGCTTGCAGGAGATGGTAGATATGACAGTGTGGGCCATAATGCTAAGTTTGGGTGATACAGCCTTCTGGAATATTGAATTGGAAGTGCGGTATCTGTCTAAATTGTAGAGATAAGACAAAAAAATCATACTTCATAACAACCCCATTGATGAGATGTGCAATACTAGCTTTATTTCCTATTCAGTACGGACTTCCCATTGTAATGTTTCTGTTTTTGTATTAGAGTAACAAAGTTAAAAATTGTAATGCAATGGAGCTTGAAGGTTTAAAGAGATCCATGAGTATGCTGGTGAATGTCCAGAAATGTAAACTATGTGCACTAGTAGTGACAGACCATCACCAACAAATGTGTGATTGAATATCAAGATGATGAAAGGTGATAATCATTACTATGACATCTGGCATGTGGCAAAAGATTGGTGTCTTTTCAAAAGCAAGTGTAATATGGGAGTGCATGTCATGGTTACTAATTCACTGTAAAATATTTTGTTTAGCTGTAGTCCATACAGTGGTTACTGTGAAGCATAACACAAATGCAGGAATGGAGAAAGGAGATTCTGCAGATAGGGATGACTGCAATTAGCGATACAGATAACAGACAAGAGGGGTCTGGAAATTATTGAAGAAAACTTGCAAAGGAAGCAAGGTATTGGGATCAAAAAACTAGAAAAAGATGATAGAATTGGAAGAATTTATTTGGACTGCAGGTTAGAGATTGCTTTCCCTATCAGGGATTGTTATCAGAGTATAGGCAAAGAGAAAGAAATGGGGGGAGGGTCCTAAATGAAAGACCAGACTGGTACAGTTTTTAATTGAATATAGAAAAGAAGCTGCCATTAAAAAAGGAATAATTAGTAGAGCATAAAAATATTGCACAATAACTATAAGAATCAATCAGAGGAGGTTAGAAAGGATTGGAAGCGTAATAGAATAAGCAATTCACAAACAAACAATGGGAGGATATATGTATGTCTCCCAAATATGCAACCAGATCTAGAAAATTTTGAATTTTTGCCTGGAAATGTTTACATCAATATTTTTATACCTCAAGTAGACTCCAGAGAATTTTACATCAGGCAGACAGCAATGTTGGAGGAGTGAACAGGAAGAAAGCAGTAACTGGAAACTAATTTTATGGGAGTGCTGTGAGTTGGTGGACTTTATGGATTCCCTGCAGGATGCACTGTTGACAATGCTGAATGGGCAGATTGGTCTAATGAGGGAGATGATTTTTCTGAGCTATGATACAGAGTCAGAATTGCCTAGACATGGCAAGGCCTTGCTGTGTCTAACAATGGTGGCTGCCAAAAAGCAATTACTAGAAAATGGAAATCAAAATCTAAACCAACTACACTGGAAGTAGTGAATATAGTAACAGAGATAAAATAACTGGAACTGAGATCTTTAGAAAAGGGTAGGAGAGGAGCAAACTACATAGGAAAATGGGAACTGTGAGAACAGTACATACAAGGGGAGGAATGAGGTTTAAAAGGTGGCAGGACTTAAATGACCTATGCAATATTTAAGTGAGAAAGATTGAGTACATTGTAAGTGATGTATAATGTTTGCAAATGGGAACCTTAAAAAAAAAAAAAAAAAAAAAAAAAAAAAAAAAAAAAAAAAGGGCAATCTGTTCCCCAAAAAAAATTTCGCCCCATACATAGCTGTCCATTTCTCACACGTGTCCACTGCACACATGTAATCTGGTCTAACTGGCTTCACAACACATTATTGCTGTCCTCACCCCTCTCTCAAGGGTTTGAGTGTCGAAACATGCAACACATACTTCAATAAATCAGTGTGTCAACCAATCACAGCCCTTAAGGCCAAACACCATGCCTGATACACTAGTAATAGGTGACTCTATAGTCAGACACACTGATGTCCCGCTGACCAGGCTGAACAAGGAGAGGGTGACTGTGAGCTGTCTATCGGGAACTAGGATCCGCCACATAACACACGCACTCAAGTCACTCCAAAGCAAGTACAAATATGACTCCGTCATTGTCCATGCTGGTGTGAATGACCTGAGATGTACCTCCCTGGACTACATGAAAAGAGACATAGAGGAGCTCTCCGATTATGTAGCCCAGGCTGGTATGACCCTGACCCTGAGAAGCATCTTGCCCTCACCACGAATGATACCACAATACAAAGACAAGATGATCAGCTTCAATAATTGGCTCAAGTACTGGTGTCATTCTAAGGGGATCCAATGTCTGTCTGCCTGGGATGACATGTTAGACAAGCCACACTGCTTCGCAAGGGATGGCTTACACCTGTCACTACTGGGCTTCCGGATATTGGCTAAGGCTCTTGCCACCCCCATAGTGCCTTTTTTAGGCAAGGCTCAAAAGACAAACCCACCTCCTTAGAAAACAAAAATGGAAAAAAACTAAGGGTAATGCTGCTCAATGCCAGAAGACTAAATCTCAAGATGCAGGCACTTGATGCACTCCTCAGCATGGAGAACATTGACGTCTGTGCAGTAACTGAAACCTGGTTCAAGGCTCCTGAGAGCACCCCAGCGCTACCAGGCTATACCTCAGATTCATGCTTTTCGCCCCAAAACCCGGGCGAACCACAAGGAGGGGAGTGTCCATATTCATCAAGGACACCCACACCTCCAGGTTAGTAGCAACACATGAAGCATCAGAGACCATACAGGTGCAACTAACCATAGGCAAAACTGCTATACAACTGGTAGCATGTTACAGACCACCCTCCCAATCTCAAGAACCCCACTCAGCCTTCCTGGAGACATTGGAGGATATGAATGTATCACAAAATACCATCATACTGGGAGACTTCAACTACCCAAACATAGATTGGGTACATTATTCTAGCCCTAATACCCTAGCCCAAAGGTTCCTGGAATTCATAAATTCAAATACATTGGAACAACTAGTCACCTCTCCCACTAGGGTAGATAATATACTAGACCTGATCATCACAAACATGGGGACAAAATGCTCCACACCGGAAGTATACCCCTCACTAGTGAGATCTGACCACAAACTAATCACCCTGGATATACATATCCCACCTCCACCCCCAGCACAAAAGACCACAGTGAAAAACTTCTCAAAAGCAGACTTCACTCTTCTTAAGACTGAGATGGTATCCTTTAAGCCTACTGTCCCAGTGGATACCACATCCCACCATGCTGAATCCTTCACAAATGCTTTCTATGGACATCTCCAAGAATGCATGGATCATGCAATCCCAAATAAATCCAAGTCCCTCTCCACCAAAGGCAAGCGTCCTGTCTGGTGGACCTCAGCCATTAACAAATTGTATAACAAAAGAAGGAAGCTACTGCACGTCAGAGCAAAATCCCATGAAGGGAAGACATCTCTGATCAACATTAGCAGAAAATTATGTTCTCTCATAAAAACATCCAAGGCCAACTTTGAGAGAAAAATCGCTAAGGACACT